>NW_028120329.1:0-38822 GCF_965178545.1 Coloeus monedula
AATGGCCCAGGCTGCAAGAGGAAGCGTGCCTGCCACTCGCCTGTTTGCGGATTCGCTTGAGCAGTCGGAAGCAGAAAGTGCAACTTGCGGCTACTTGTGCTGCTACCTATTTCTCTTCCAGTATTGCCTGGAACCAATTCTGCTCGCTTCGTGCTTGGAGATGCAGAGATGCCAGTGGTAGTAGATGCGGTGGAGAAGGGAAAGACAGAGTGCAGAGGACAGTTTGTGGTGCTTGCCGTGAGGCAAGGGGAAGGTTCAGCCCAGCAGTGGCTGTTACTCCTGGAGCCTTTTTCTTTGCGAGCAGCTGCTGCCAAGTGGGCAAGGGAGCTGCGAGAGTGCATGGTGTGAGGAGGGCACGTCTCTCGGAGAAAGAAGCTGCCCAGGCGCAGTGTGCTGTGCTCAGTTTCAAGGCTGCTTAGAGACGGGGGACTGGAAGAACGCCTCTTCTTTCTGGACGCCTCCTTCTGCGTGCGCTCAAGCTGCGTGGACTCTGCAACAGTGCGGCTGTAAGAAACTGTTTCTGGCCAGCTTGTGTGATGGAGTGTGCAAGGGCTGCGCCTTACTCTCGGAAGCAGCCGGAGCATTCTCAGCTGACTGTGCTTGTGAAGCAGCTTTGCGCTGATCTGCAAGGCTGCAAGGTGCGTGCTGGTACTTGGAAGCGAGAAGGCGGCGGCAGAGAGCACGGCGATCTGACGGCGCTGGGCAGGCTGTAAAGGAAAGAAGAGTAGCCCTGGAATGTGCTGCAAATGCAAGTTTCCACGCATCGGGGGCAAGCTCTGGGGAAGCTCGTGGACCTCAACCTGTTCTCTGTGCCAGACGTAGCCGAGAAGCTTTCCGTTAAGGTTCAGGCTACAAGGCAGACCGAGTGTGCTGCTACCTAGCGCTGAGAGAGAAAGTGCAGAGCGCAGGCGTGTTGGGCAGAAGCAGCAGCCTGGAGGCTTTCGCCGCCGGCACCGTGCTCTCTGGGCGAGAAGCAGACGACTGTTCGTCTCCAGCAAAACGAAAGCGCGACGTGCTACGAAGAGCATAAGAACGAAGGCAGAGCGGCGGGCTGCTGTGCGAATGGCCCAGGCTGCAAGAGGAAGCGTGCCTGCCACTCGCCTGTTTGCGGATTCGCTTGAGCAGTCGGAAGCAGAAAGTGCAACTTGCGGCTACTTGTGCTGCTACCTATTTCTCTTCCAGTATTGCCTGGAACCAATTCTGCTCGCTTCGTGCTTGGAGATGCAGAGATGCCAGTGGTAGTAGATGCGGTGGAGAAGGGAAAGACAGAGTGCAGAGGACAGTTTGTGGTGCTTGCCGTGAGGCAAGGGGAAGGTTCAGCCCAGCAGTGGCTGTTACTCCTGGAGCCTTTTTCTTTGCGAGCAGCTGCTGCAAGTGGGCAAGGGAGCTGCGAGAGTGCATGGTGTGAGGAGGGCACGTCTCTCGGAGAAAGAAGCTGCCCAGGCGCAGTGTGCTGTGCTCAGTTTCAAGGCTGCTTAGAGACGGGGGACTGGAAGAACGCCTCTTCTTTCTGGACGCCTCCTTCTGCGTGCGCTCAAGCTGCGTGGACTCTGCAACAGTGCGGCTGTAAGAAACTGTTTCTGGCCAGCTTGTGTGATGGAGTGTGCAAGGGCTGCGCCTTACTCTCGGAAGCAGCCGGAGCATTCTCAGCTGACTGTGCTTGTGAAGCAGCTTTGCGCTGATCTGCAAGGCTGCAAGGTGCGTGCTGGTACTTGGAAGCGAGAAGGCGGCGGCAGAGAGCACGGCGATCTGACGGCGCTGGGCAGGCTGTAAAGGAAAGAAGAGTAGCCCTGGAATGTGCTGCAAATGCAAGTTTCCACGCATCGGGGGCAAGCTCTGGGGAAGCTCGTGGACCTCAACCTGTTCTCTGTGCCAGACGTAGCCGAGAAGCTTTCCGTTAAGGTTCAGGCTACAAGGCAGACCGAGTGTGCTGCTACCTAGCGCTGAGAGAGAAAGTGCAGAGCGCAGGCGTGTTTGGGCAGAAGCAGCAGCCTGGAGGCTTTCGCCGCCGGCACCGTGCTCTCTGGGCGAGAAGCAGACGACTGTTCGTCTCCAGCAAAACGAAAGCGCGACGTGCTACGAAGAGCATAAGAACGAAGGCAGAGCGGCGGGCTGCTGTGCGAATGGCCCAGGCTGCAAGAGGAAGCGTGCCTGCCACTCGCCTGTTTGCGGATTCGCTTGAGCAGTCGGAAGCAGAAAGTGCAACTTGCGGCTACTTGTGCTGCTACCTATTTCTCTTCCAGTATTGCCTGGAACCAATTCTGCTCGCTTCGTGCTTGGAGATGCAGAGATGCCAGTGGTAGTAGATGCGGTGGAGAAGGGAAAGACAGAGTGCAGAGGACAGTTTGTGGTGCTTGCCGTGAGGCAAGGGGAAGGTTCAGCCCAGCAGTGGCTGTTACTCCTGGAGCCTTTTTCTTTGCGAGCAGCTGCTGCAAGTGGGCAAGGGAGCTGCGAGAGTGCATGGTGTGAGGAGGGCACGTCTCTCGGAGAAAGAAGCTGCCCAGGCGCAGTGTGCTGTGCTCAGTTTCAAGGCTGCTTAGAGACGGGGGACTGGAAGAACGCCTCTTCTTTCTGGACGCCTCCTTCTGCGTGCGCTCAAGCTGCGTGGACTCTGCAACAGTGCGGCTGTAAGAAACTGTTTCTGGCCAGCTTGTGTGATGGAGTGTGCAAGGGCTGCGCCTTACTCTCGGAAGCAGCCGGAGCATTCTCAGCTGACTGTGCTTGTGAAGCAGCTTTGCGCTGATCTGCAAGGCTGCAAGGTGCGTGCTGGTACTTGGAAGCGAGAAGGCGGCGGCAGAGAGCACGGCGATCTGACGGCGCTGGGCAGGCTGGTAAAGGAAAGAAGAGTAGCCTGGAATGTGCTGCAAATGCAAGTTTCCACGCATCGGGGGCAAGCTCTGGGGAAGCTCGTGGACCTCAACCTGTTCTCTGTGCCAGACGTAGCCGAGAAGCTTTCCGTTAAGGTTCAGGCTACAAGGCAGACCGAGTGTGCTGCTACCTAGCGCTGAGAGAGAAAGTGCAGAGCGCAGGCGTGTTTGGGCAGAAGCAGCAGCCTGGAGGCTTTCGCCGCCGGCACCGTGCTCTCTGGGCGAGAAGCAGACGACTGTTCGTCTCCAGCAAAACGAAAGCGCGACGTGCTACGAAGAGCATAAGAACGAAGGCAGAGCGGCGGGCTGCTGTGCGAATGGCCAGGCTGCAAGAGGAAGCGTGCCTGCCACTCGCCTGTTTGCGGATTCGCTTGAGCAGTCGGAAGCAGAAAGTGCAACTTGCGGCTACTTGTGCTGCTACCTATTTCTCTTCCAGTATTGCCTGGAACCAATTCTGCTCGCTTCGTGCTTGGAGATGCAGAGATGCCAGTGGTAGTAGATGCGGTGGAGAAGGGAAAGACAGAGTGCAGAGGACAGTTTGTGGTGCTTGCCGTGAGGCAAGGGGAAGGTTCAGCCCAGCAGTGGCTGTTACTCCTGGAGCCTTTTTCTTTGCGAGCAGCTGCTGCAAGTGGGCAAGGGAGCTGCGAGAGTGCATGGTGTGAGGAGGGCACGTCTCTCGGAGAAAGAAGCTGCCCAGGCGCAGTGTGCTGTGCTCAGTTTCAAGGCTGCTTAGAGACGGGGGACTGGAAAGAACGCCTCTTCTTTCTGGACGCCTCCTTCTGCGTGCGCTCAAGCTGCGTGGACTCTGCAACAGTGCGGCTGTAAGAAACTGTTTCTGGCCAGCTTGTGTGATGGAGTGTGCAAGGGCTGCGCCTTACTCTCGGAAGCAGCCGGAGCATTCTCAGCTGACTGTGCTTGTGAAGCAGCTTTGCGCTGATCTGCAAGGCTGCAAGGTGCGTGCTGGTACTTGGAAGCGAGAAGGCGGCGGCAGAGAGCACGGCGATCTGACGGCGCTGGGCAGGCTGTAAAGGAAAGAAGAGTAGCCCTGGAATGTGCTGCAAATGCAAGTTTCCACGCATCGGGGGCAAGCTCTGGGGAAGCTCGTGGACCTCAACCTGTTCTCTGTGCCAGACGTAGCCGAGAAGCTTTCCGTTAAGGTTCAGGCTACAAGGCAGACCGAGTGTGCTGCTACCTAGCGCTGAGAGAGAAAGTGCAGAGCGCAGGCGTGTTTGGGCAGAAGCAGCAGCCTGGAGGCTTTCGCCGCCGGCACCGTGCTCTCTGGGCGAGAAGCAGACGACTGTTCGTCTCCAGCAAAACGAAAGCGCGACGTGCTACGAAGAGCATAAGAACGAAGGCAGAGCGGCGGGCTGCTGTGCGAATGGCCCAGGCTGCAAGAGGAAGCGTGCCTGCCACTCGCCTGTTTGCGGATTCGCTTGAGCAGTCGGAAGCAGAAAGTGCAACTTGCGGCTACTTGTGCTGCTACCTATTTCTCTTCCAGTATTGCCTGGAACCAATTCTGCTCGCTTCGTGCTTGGAGATGCAGAGATGCCAGTGGTAGTAGATGCGGTGGAGAAGGGAAAGACAGAGTGCAGAGGACAGTTTGTGGTGCTTGCCGTGAGGCAAGGGGAAGGTTCAGCCCAGCAGTGGCTGTTACTCCTGGAGCCTTTTTCTTTGCGAGCAGCTGCTGCAAGTGGGCAAGGGAGCTGCGAGAGTGCATGGTGTGAGGAGGGCACGTCTCTCGGAGAAAGAAGCTGCCCAGGCGCAGTGTGCTGTGCTCAGTTTCAAGGCTGCTTAGAGACGGGGGACTGGAAGAACGCCTCTTCTTTCTGGACGCCTCCTTCTGCGTGCGCTCAAGCTGCGTGGACTCTGCAACAGTGCGGCTGTAAGAAACTGTTTCTGGCCAGCTTGTGTGATGGAGTGTGCAAGGGCTGCGCCTTACTCTCGGAAGCAGCCGGAGCATTCTCAGCTGACTGTGCTTGTGAAGCAGCTTTGCGCTGATCTGCAAGGCTGCAAGGTGCGTGCTGGTACTTGGAAGCGAGAAGGCGGCGGCAGAGAGCACGGCGATCTGACGGCGCTGGGCAGGCTGTAAAGGAAAGAAGAGTAGCCCTGGAATGTGCTGCAAATGCAAGTTTCCACGCATCGGGGGCAAGCTCTGGGGAAGCTCGTGGACCTCAACCTGTTCTCTGTGCCAGACGTAGCCGAGAAGCTTTCCGTTAAGGTTCAGGCTACAAGGCAGACCGAGTGTGCTGCTACCTAGCGCTGAGAGAGAAAGTGCAGAGCGCAGGCGTGTTTGGGCAGAAGCAGCAGCCTGGAGGCTTTCGCCGCCGGCACCGTGCTCTCTGGGCGAGAAGCAGACGACTGTTCGTCTCCAGCAAAACGAAAGCGCGACGTGCTACGAAGAGCATAAGAACGAAGGCAGAGCGGCGGGCTGCTGTGCGAATGGCCCAGGCTGCAAGAGGAAGCGTGCCTGCCACTCGCCTGTTTGCGGATTCGCTTGAGCAGTCGGAAGCAGAAAGTGCAACTTGCGGCTACTTGTGCTGCTACCTATTTCTCTTCCAGTATTGCCTGGAACCAATTCTGCTCGCTTCGTGCTTGGAGATGCAGAGATGCCAGTGGTAGTAGATGCGGTGGAGAAGGGAAAGACAGAGTGCAGAGGACAGTTTGTGGTGCTTGCCGTGAGGCAAGGGGAAGGTTCAGCCCAGCAGTGGCTGTTACTCCTGGAGCCTTTTTCTTTGCGAGCAGCTGCTGCAAGTGGGCAAGGGAGCTGCGAGAGTGCATGGTGTGAGGAGGGCACGTCTCTCGGAGAAAGAAGCTGCCCAGGCGCAGTGTGCTGTGCTCAGTTTCAAGGCTGCTTAGAGACGGGGGACTGGAAGAACGCCTCTTCTTTCTGGACGCCTCCTTCTGCGTGCGCTCAAGCTGCGTGGACTCTGCAACAGTGCGGCTGTAAGAAACTGTTTCTGGCCAGCTTGTGTGATGGAGTGTGCAAGGGCTGCGCCTTACTCTCGGAAGCAGCCGGAGCATTCTCAGCTGACTGTGCTTGTGAAGCAGCTTTGCGCTGATCTGCAAGGCTGCAAGGTGCGTGCTGGTACTTGGAAGCGAGAAGGCGGCGGCAGAGAGCACGGCGATCTGACGGCGCTGGGCAGGCTGTAAAGGAAAGAAGAGTAGCCCTGGAATGTGCTGCAAATGCAAGTTTCCACGCATCGGGGGCAAGCTCTGGGGAAGCTCGTGGACCTCAACCTGTTCTCTGTGCCAGACGTAGCCGAGAAGCTTTCCGTTAAGGTTCAGGCTACAAGGCAGACCGAGTGTGCTGCTACCTAGCGCTGAGAGAGAAAGTGCAGAGCGCAGGCGTGTTTGGGCAGAAGCAGCAGCCTGGAGGCTTTCGCCGCCGGCACCGTGCTCTCTGGGCGAGAAGCAGACGACTGTTCGTCTCCAGCAAAACGAAAGCGCGACGTGCTACGAAGAGCATAAGAACGAAGGCAGAGCGGCGGGCTGCTGTGCGAATGGCCCAGGCTGCAAGAGGAAGCGTGCCTGCCACTCGCCTGTTTGCGGATTCGCTTGAGCAGTCGGAAGCAGAAAGTGCAACTTGCGGCTACTTGTGCTGCTACCTATTTCTCTTCCAGTATTGCCTGGAACCAATTCTGCTCGCTTCGTGCTTGGAGATGCAGAGATGCCAGTGGTAGTAGATGCGGTGGAGAAGGGAAAGACAGAGTGCAGAGGACAGTTTGTGGTGCTTGCCGTGAGGCAAGGGGAAGGTTCAGCCCAGCAGTGGCTGTTACTCCTGGAG
Source organism: Coloeus monedula (assembly GCF_965178545.1). NCBI lineage: Eukaryota > Metazoa > Chordata > Aves > Passeriformes > Corvidae > Coloeus > Coloeus monedula. Next base: position 6,652 of record NW_028120329.1, read on the forward strand.
CCTTTTTCTTTGCGAGCAGCTGCTGCAAGTGGGCAAGGGAGCTGCGAGAGTGCATGGTGTGAGGAGGGCACGTCTCTCGGAGAAAGAAGCTGCCCAGGCGCAGTGTGCTGTGCTCAGTTTCAAGGCTGCTTAGAGACGGGGGACTGGAAGAACGCCTCTTCTTTCTGGACGCCTCCTTCTGCGTGCGCTCAAGCTGCGTGGACTCTGCAACAGTGCGGCTGTAAGAAACTGTTTCTGGCCAGCTTGTGTGATGGAGTGTGCAAGGGCTGCGCCTTACTCTCGGAAGCAGCCGGAGCATTCTCAGCTGACTGTGCTTGTGAAGCAGCTTTGCGCTGATCTGCAAGGCTGCAAGGTGCGTGCTGGTACTTGGAAGCGAGAAGGCGGCGGCAGAGAGCACGGCGATCTGACGGCGCTGGGCAGGCTGTAAAGGAAAGAAGAGTAGCCCTGGAATGTGCTGCAAATGCAAGTTTCCACGCATCGGGGGCAAGCTCTGGGGAAGCTCGTGGACCTCAACCTGTTCTCTGTGCCAGACGTAGCCGAGAAGCTTTCCGTTAAGGTTCAGGCTACAAGGCAGACCGAGTGTGCTGCTACCTAGCGCTGAGAGAGAAAGTGCAGAGCGCAGGCGTGTTTGGGCAGAAGCAGCAGCCTGGAGGCTTTCGCCGCCGGCACCGTGCTCTCTGGGCGAGAAGCAGACGACTGTTCGTCTCCAGCAAAACGAAAGCGCGACGTGCTACGAAGAGCATAAGAACGAAGGCAGAGCGGCGGGCTGCTGTGCGAATGGCCCAGGCTGCAAGAGGAAGCGTGCCTGCCACTCGCCTGTTTGCGGATTCGCTTGAGCAGTCGGAAGCAGAAAGTGCAACTTGCGGCTACTTGTGCTGCTACCTATTTCTCTTCCAGTATTGCCTGGAACCAATTCTGCTCGCTTCGTGCTTGGAGATGCAGAGATGCCAGTGGTAGTAGATGCGGTGGAGAAGGGAAAGACAGAGTGCAGAGGACAGTTTGTGGTGCTTGCCGTGAGGCAAGGGGAAGGTTCAGCCCAGCAGTGGCTGTTACTCCTGGAGCCTTTTTCTTTGCGAGCAGCTGCTGCAAGTGGGCAAGGGAGCTGCGAGAGTGCATGGTGTGAGGAGGGCACGTCTCTCGGAGAAAGAAGCTGCCCAGGCGCAGTGTGCTGTGCTCAGTTTCAAGGCTGCTTAGAGACGGGGGACTGGAAGAACGCCTCTTCTTTCTGGACGCCTCCTTCTGCGTGCGCTCAAGCTGCGTGGACTCTGCAACAGTGCGGCTGTAAGAAACTGTTTCTGGCCAGCTTGTGTGATGGAGTGTGCAAGGGCTGCGCCTTACTCTCGGAAGCAGCCGGAGCATTCTCAGCTGACTGTGCTTGTGAAGCAGCTTTGCGCTGATCTGCAAGGCTGCAAGGTGCGTGCTGGTACTTGGAAGCGAGAAGGCGGCGGCAGAGAGCACGGCGATCTGACGGCGCTGGGCAGGCTGTAAAGGAAAGAAGAGTAGCCCTGGAATGTGCTGCAAATGCAAGTTTCCACGCATCGGGGGCAAGCTCTGGGGAAGCTCGTGGACCTCAACCTGTTCTCTGTGCCAGACGTAGCCGAGAAGCTTTCCGTTAAGGTTCAGGCTACAAGGCAGACCGAGTGTGCTGCTACCTAGCGCTGAGAGAGAAAGTGCAGAGCGCAGGCGTGTTTGGGCAGAAGCAGCAGCCTGGAGGCTTTCGCCGCCGGCACCGTGCTCTCTGGGCGAGAAGCAGACGACTGTTCGTCTCCAGCAAAACGAAAGCGCGACGTGCTACGAAGAGCATAAGAACGAAGGCAGAGCGGCGGGCTGCTGTGCGAATGGCCCAGGCTGCAAGAGGAAGCGTGCCTGCCACTCGCCTGTTTGCGGATTCGCTTGAGCAGTCGGAAGCAGAAAGTGCAACTTGCGGCTACTTGTGCTGCTACCTATTTCTCTTCCAGTATTGCCTGGAACCAATTCTGCTCGCTTCGTGCTTGGAGATGCAGAGATGCCAGTGGTAGTAGATGCGGTGGAGAAGGGAAAGACAGAGTGCAGAGGACAGTTTGTGGTGCTTGCCGTGAGGCAAGGGGAAGGTTCAGCCCAGCAGTGGCTGTTACTCCTGGAGCCTTTTTCTTTGCGAGCAGCTGCTGCAAGTGGGCAAGGGAGCTGCGAGAGTGCATGGTGTGAGGAGGGCACGTCTCTCGGAGAAAGAAGCTGCCCAGGCGCAGTGTGCTGTGCTCAGTTTCAAGGCTGCTTAGAGACGGGGGACTGGAAGAACGCCTCTTCTTTCTGGACGCCTCCTTCTGCGTGCGCTCAAGCTGCGTGGACTCTGCAACAGTGCGGCTGTAAGAAACTGTTTCTGGCCAGCTTGTGTGATGGAGTGTGCAAGGGCTGCGCCTTACTCTCGGAAGCAGCCGGAGCATTCTCAGCTGACTGTGCTTGTGAAGCAGCTTTGCGCTGATCTGCAAGGCTGCAAGGTGCGTGCTGGTACTTGGAAGCGAGAAGGCGGCGGCAGAGAGCACGGCGATCTGACGGCGCTGGGCAGGCTGTAAAGGAAAGAAGAGTAGCCCTGGAATGTGCTGCAAATGCAAGTTTCCACGCATCGGGGGCAAGCTCTGGGGAAGCTCGTGGACCTCAACCTGTTCTCTGTGCCAGACGTAGCCGAGAAGCTTTCCGTTAAGGTTCAGGCTACAAGGCAGACCGAGTGTGCTGCTACCTAGCGCTGAGAGAGAAAGTGCAGAGCGCAGGCGTGTTTGGGCAGAAGCAGCAGCCTGGAGGCTTTCGCCGCCGGCACCGTGCTCTCTGGGCGAGAAGCAGACGACTGTTCGTCTCCAGCAAAACGAAAGCGCGACGTGCTACGAAGAGCATAAGAACGAAGGCAGAGCGGCGGGCTGCTGTGCGAATGGCCCAGGCTGCAAGAGGGAAGCGTGCCTGCCACTCGCCTGTTTGCGGATTCGCTTGAGCAGTCGGAAGCAGAAAGTGCAACTTGCGGCTACTTGTGCTGCTACCTATTTCTCTTCCAGTATTGCCTGGAACCAATTCTGCTCGCTTCGTGCTTGGAGATGCAGAGATGCCAGTGGTAGTAGATGCGGTGGAGAAGGGAAAGACAGAGTGCAGAGGACAGTTTGTGGTGCTTGCCGTGAGGCAAGGGGAAGGTTCAGCCCAGCAGTGGCTGTTACTCCTGGAGCCTTTTTCTTTGCGAGCAGCTGCTGCAAGTGGGCAAGGGAGCTGCGAGAGTGCATGGTGTGAGGAGGGCACGTCTCTCGGAGAAAGAAGCTGCCCAGGCGCAGTGTGCTGTGCTCAGTTTCAAGGCTGCTTAGAGACGGGGGACTGGAAGAACGCCTCTTCTTTCTGGACGCCTCCTTCTGCGTGCGCTCAAGCTGCGTGGACTCTGCAACAGTGCGGCTGTAAGAAACTGTTTCTGGCCAGCTTGTGTGATGGAGTGTGCAAGGGCTGCGCCTTACTCTCGGAAGCAGCCGGAGCATTCTCAGCTGACTGTGCTTGTGAAGCAGCTTTGCGCTGATCTGCAAGGCTGCAAGGTGCGTGCTGGTACTTGGAAGCGAGAAGGCGGCGGCAGAGAGCACGGCGATCTGACGGCGCTGGGCAGGCTGTAAAGGAAAGAAGAGTAGCCCTGGAATGTGCTGCAAATGCAAGTTTCCACGCATCGGGGGCAAGCTCTGGGGAAGCTCGTGGACCTCAACCTGTTCTCTGTGCCAGACGTAGCCGAGAAGCTTTCCGTTAAGGTTCAGGCTACAAGGCAGACCGAGAGTGTGCTGCTACCTAGCGCTGAGAGAGAAAGTGCAGAGCGCAGGCGTGTTTGGGCAGAAGCAGCAGCCTGGAGGCTTTCGCCGCCGGCACCGTGCTCTCTGGGCGAGAAGCAGACGACTGTTCGTCTCCAGCAAAACGAAAGCGCGACGTGCTACGAAGAGCATAAGAACGAAGGCAGAGCGGCGGGCTGCTGTGCGAATGGCCCAGGCTGCAAGAGGAAGCGTGCCTGCCACTCGCCTGTTTGCGGATTCGCTTGAGCAGTCGGAAGCAGAAAGTGCAACTTGCGGCTACTTGTGCTGCTACCTATTTCTCTTCCAGTATTGCCTGGAACCAATTCTGCTCGCTTCGTGCTTGGAGATGCAGAGATGCCAGTGGTAGTAGATGCGGTGGAGAAGGGAAAGACAGAGTGCAGAGGACAGTTTGTGGTGCTTGCCGTGAGGCAAGGGGAAGGTTCAGCCCAGCAGTGGCTGTTACTCCTGGAGCCTTTTTCTTTGCGAGCAGCTGCTGCAAGTGGGCAAGGGAGCTGCGAGAGTGCATGGTGTGAGGAGGGCACGTCTCTCGGAGAAAGAAGCTGCCCAGGCGCAGTGTGCTGTGCTCAGTTTCAAGGCTGCTTAGAGAAGGGGGACTGGAAGAACGCCTCTTCTTTCTGGACGCCTCCTTCTGCGTGCGCTCAAGCTGCGTGGACTCTGCAACAGTGCGGCTGTAAGAAACTGTTTCTGGCCAGCTTGTGTGATGGAGTGTGCAAGGGCTGCGCCTTACTCTCGGAAGCAGCCGGAGCATTCTCAGCTGACTGTGCTTGTGAAGCAGCTTTGCGCTGATCTGCAAGGCTGCAAGGTGCGTGCTGGTACTTGGAAGCGAGAAGGCGGCGGCAGAGAGCACGGCGATCTGACGGCGCTGGGCAGGCTGTAAAGGAAAGAAGAGTAGCCCTGGAATGTGCTGCAAATGCAAGTTTCCACGCATCGGGGGCAAGCTCTGGGGAAGCTCGTGGACCTCAACCTGTTCTCTGTGCCAGACGTAGCCGAGAAGCTTTCCGTTAAGGTTCAGGCTACAAGGCAGACCGAGTGTGCTGCTACCTAGCGCTGAGAGAGAAAGTGCAGAGCGCAGGCGTGTTTGGGCAGAAGCAGCAGCCTGGAGGCTTTCGCCGCCGGCACCGTGCTCTCTGGGCGAGAAGCAGACGACTGTTCGTCTCCAGCAAAACGAAAGCGCGACGTGCTACGAAGAGCATAAGAACGAAGGCAGAGCGGCGGGCTGCTGTGCGAATGGCCCAGGCTGCAAGAGGAAGCGTGCCTGCCACTCGCCTGTTTGCGGATTCGCTTGAGCAGTCGGAAGCAGAAAGTGCAACTTGCGGCTACTTGTGCTGCTACCTATTTCTCTTCCAGTATTGCCTGGAACCAATTCTGCTCGCTTCGTGCTTGGAGATGCAGAGATGCCAGTGGTAGTAGATGCGGTGGAGAAGGGAAAGACAGAGTGCAGAGGACAGTTTGTGGTGCTTGCCGTGAGGCAAGGGGAAGGTTCAGCCCAGCAGTGGCTGTTACTCCTGGAGCCTTTTTCTTTGCGAGCAGCTGCTGCAAGTGGGCAAGGGAGCTGCGAGAGTGCATGGTGTGAGGAGGGCACGTCTCTCGGAGAAAGAAGCTGCCCAGGCGCAGTGTGCTGTGCTCAGTTTCAAGGCTGCTTAGAGACGGGGGACTGGAAGAACGCCTCTTCTTTCTGGACGCCTCCTTCTGCGTGCGCTCAAGCTGCGTGGACTCTGCAACAGTGCGGCTGTAAGAAACTGTTTCTGGCCAGCTTGTGTGATGGAGTGTGCAAGGGCTGCGCCTTACTCCCGGAAGCAGCCGGAGCATTCTCAGCTGACTGTGCTTGTGAAGCAGCTTTGCGCTGATCTGCAAGGCTGCAAGGTGCGTGCTGGTACTTGGAAGCGAGAAGGCGGCGGCAGAGAGCACGGCGATCTGACGGCGCTGGGCAGGCTGTAAAGGAAAGAAGAGTAGCCCTGGAATGTGCTGCAAATGCAAGTTTCCACGCATCGGGGGCAAGCTCTGGGGAAGCTCGTGGACCTCAACCTGTTCTCTGTGCCAGACGTAGCCGAGAAGCTTTCCGTTAAGGTTCAGGCTACAAGGCAGACCGAGTGTGCTGCTACCTAGCGCTGAGAGAGAAAGTGCAGAGCGCAGGCGTGTTTGGGCAGAAGCAGCAGCCTGGAGGCTTTCGCCGCCGGCACCGTGCTCTCTGGGCGAGAAGCAGACGACTGTTCGTCTCCAGCAAAACGAAAGCGCGACGTGCTACGAAGAGCATAAGAACGAAGGCAGAGCGGCGGGCTGCTGTGCGAATGGCCCAGGCTGCAAGAGGAAGCGTGCCTGCCACTCGCCTGTTTGCGGATTCGCTTGAGCAGTCGGAAGCAGAAAGTGCAACTTGCGGCTACTTGTGCTGCTACCTATTTCTCTTCCAGTATTGCCTGGAACCAATTCTGCTCGCTTCGTGCTTGGAGATGCAGAGATGCCAGTGGTAGTAGATGCGGTGGAGAAGGGAAAGACAGAGTGCAGAGGACAGTTTGTGGTGCTTGCCGTGAGGCAAGGGGAAGGTTCAGCCCAGCAGTGGCTGTTACTCCTGGAGCCTTTTTCTTTGCGAGCAGCTGCTGCAAGTGGGCAAGGGAGCTGCGAGAGTGCATGGTGTGAGGAGGGCACGTCTCTCGGAGAAAGAAGCTGCCCAGGCGCAGGTGCTGTGCTCAGTTTCAAGGCTGCTTAGAGACGGGGGACTGGAAGAACGCCTCTTCTTTCTGGACGCCTCCTTCTGCGTGCGCTCAAGCTGCGTGGACTCTGCAACAGTGCGGCTGTAAGAAACTGTTTCTGGCCAGCTTGTGTGATGGAGTGTGCAAGGGCTGCGCCTTACTCTCGGAAGCAGCCGGAGCATTCTCAGCTGACTGTGCTTGTGAAGCAGCTTTGCGCTGATCTGCAAGGCTGCAAGGTGCGTGCTGGTACTTGGAAGCGAGAAGGCGGCGGCAGAGAGCACGGCGATCTGACGGCGCTGGGCAGGCTGTAAAGGAAAGAAGAGTAGCCCTGGAATGTGCTGCAAATGCAAGTTTCCACGCATCGGGGGCAAGCTCTGGGGAAGCTCGTGGACCTCAACCTGTTCTCTGTGCCAGACGTAGCCGAGAAGCTTTCCGTTAAGGTTCAGGCTACAAGGCAGACCGAGTGTGCTGCTACCTAGCGCTGAGAGAGAAAGTGCAGAGCGCAGGCGTGTTTGGGCAGAAGCAGCAGCCTGGAGGCTTTCGCCGCCGGCACCGTGCTCTCTGGGCGAGAAGCAGACGACTGTTCGTCTCCAGCAAAACGAAAGCGCGACGTGCTACGAAGAGCATAAGAACGAAGGCAGAGCGGCGGGCTGCTGTGCGAATGGCCCAGGCTGCAAGAGGAAGCGTGCCTGCCACTCGCCTGTTTGCGGATTCGCTTGAGCAGTCGGAAGCAGAAAGTGCAACTTGCGGCTACTTGTGCTGCTACCTATTTCTCTTCCAGTATTGCCTGGAACCAATTCTGCTCGCTTCGTGCTTGGAGATGCAGAGATGCCAGTGGTAGTAGATGCGGTGGAGAAGGGAAAGACAGAGTGCAGAGGACAGTTTGTGGTGCTTGCCGTGAGGCAAGGGGAAGGTTCAGCCCAGCAGTGGCTGTTACTCCTGGAGCCTTTTTCTTTGCGAGCAGCTGCTGCAAGTGGGCAAGGGAGCTGCGAGAGTGCATGGTGTGAGGAGGGCACGTCTCTCGGAGAAAGAAGCTGCCCAGGCGCAGTGTGCTGTGCTCAGTTTCAAGGCTGCTTAGAGAAGGGGGACTGGAAGAACGCCTCTTCTTTCTGGACGCCTCCTTCTGCGTGCGCTCAAGCTGCGTGGACTCTGCAACAGTGCGGCTGTAAGAAACTGTTTCTGGCCAGCTTGTGTGATGGAGTGTGCAAGGGCTGCGCCTTACTCTCGGAAGCAGCCGGAGCATTCTCAGCTGACTGTGCTTGTGAAGCAGCTTTGCGCTGATCTGCAAGGCTGCAAGGTGCGTGCTGGTACTTGGAAGCGAGAAGGCGGCGGCAGAGAGCACGGCGATCTGACGGCGCTGGGCAGGCTGTAAAGGAAAGAAGAGTAGCCCTGGAATGTGCTGCAAATGCAAGTTTCCACGCATCGGGGGCAAGCTCTGGGGAAGCTCGTGGACCTCAACCTGTTCTCTGTGCCAGACGTAGCCGAGAAGCTTTCCGTTAAGGTTCAGGCTACAAGGCAGACCGAGTGTGCTGCTACCTAGCGCTGAGAGAGAAAGTGCAGAGCGCAGGCGTGTTTGGGCAGAAGCAGCAGCCTGGAGGCTTTCGCCGCCGGCACCGTGCTCTCTGGGCGAGAAGCAGACGACTGTTCGTCTCCAGCAAAACGAAAGCGCGACGTGCTACGAAGAGCATAAGAACGAAGGCAGAGCGGCGGGCTGCTGTGCGAATGGCCCAGGCTGCAAGAGGAAGCGTGCCTGCCACTCGCCTGTTTGCGGATTCGCTTGAGCAGTCGGAAGCAGAAAGTGCAACTTGCGGCTACTTGTGCTGCTACCTATTTCTCTTCCAGTATTGCCTGGAACCAATTCTGCTCGCTTCGTGCTTGGAGATGCAGAGATGCCAGTGGTAGTAGATGCGGTGGAGAAGGGAAAGACAGAGTGCAGAGGACAGTTTGTGGTGCTTGCCGTGAGGCAAGGGGAAGGTTCAGCCCAGCAGTGGCTGTTACTCCTGGAGCCTTTTTCTTTGCGAGCAGCTGCTGCAAGTGGGCAAGGGAGCTGCGAGAGTGCATGGTGTGAGGAGGGCACGTCTCTCGGAGAAAGAAGCTGCCCAGGCGCAGTGTGCTGTGCTCAGTTTCAAGGCTGCTTAGAGAAGGGGGACTGGAAGAACGCCTCTTCTTTCTGGACGCCTCCTTCTGCGTGCGCTCAAGCTGCGTGGACTCTGCAACAGTGCGGCTGTAAGAAACTGTTTCTGGCCAGCTTGTGTGATGGAGTGTGCAAGGGCTGCGCCTTACTCTCGGAAGCAGCCGGAGCATTCTCAGCTGACTGTGCTTGTGAAGCAGCTTTGCGCTGATCTGCAAGGCTGCAAGGTGCGTGCTGGTACTTGGAAGCGAGAAGGCGGCGGCAGAGAGCACGGCGATCTGACGGCGCTGGGCAGGCTGTAAAGGAAAGAAGAGTAGCCCTGGAATGTGCTGCAAATGCAAGTTTCCACGCATCGGGGGCAAGCTCTGGGGAAGCTCGTGGACCTCAACCTGTTCTCTGTGCCAGACGTAGCCGAGAAGCTTTCCGTTAAGGTTCAGGCTACAAGGCAGACCGAGTGTGCTGCTACCTAGCGCTGAGAGAGAAAGTGCAGAGCGCAGGCGTGTTTGGGCAGAAGCAGCAGCCTGGAGGCTTTCGCCGCCGGCACCGTGCTCTCTGGGCGAGAAGCAGACGACTGTTCGTCTCCAGCAAAACGAAAGCGCGACGTGCTACGAAGAGCATAAGAACGAAGGCAGAGCGGCGGGCTGCTGTGCGAATGGCCCAGGCTGCAAGAGGAAGCGTGCCTGCCACTCGCCTGTTTGCGGATTCGCTTGAGCAGTCGGAAGCAGAAAGTGCAACTTGCGGCTACTTGTGCTGCTACCTATTTCTCTTCCAGTATTGCCTGGAACCAATTCTGCTCGCTTCGTGCTTGGAGATGCAGAGATGCCAGTGGTAGTAGATGCGGTGGAGAAGGGAAGACAGAGTGCAGAGGACAGTTTGTGGTGCTTGCCGTGAGGCAAGGGGAAGGTTCAGCCCAGCAGTGGCTGTTACTCCTGGAGCCTTTTTCTTTGCGAGCAGCTGCTGCAAGTGGGCAAGGGAGCTGCGAGAGTGCATGGTGTGAGGAGGGCACGTCTCTCGGAGAAAGAAGCTGCCCAGGCGCAGTGTGCTGTGCTCAGTTTCAAGGCTGCTTAGAGACGGGGGACTGGAAGAACGCCTCTTCTTTCTGGACGCCTCCTTCTGCGTGCGCTCAAGCTGCGTGGACTCTGCAACAGTGCGGCTGTAAGAAACTGTTTCTGGCCAGCTTGTGTGATGGAGTGTGCAAGGGCTGCGCCTTACTCTCGGAAGCAGCCGGAGCATTCTCAGCTGACTGTGCTTGTGAAGCAGCTTTGCGCTGATCTGCAAGGCTGCAAGGTGCGTGCTGGTACTTGGAAGCGAGAAGGCGGCGGCAGAGAGCACGGCGATCTGACGGCGCTGGGCAGGCTGTAAAGGAAAGAAGAGTAGCCCTGGAATGTGCTGCAAATGCAAGTTTCCACGCATCGGGGGCAAGCTCTGGGGAAGCTCGTGGACCTCAACCTGTTCTCTGTGCCAGACGTAGCCGAGAAGCTTTCCGTTAAGGTTCAGGCTACAAGGCAGACCGAGTGTGCTGCTACCTAGCGCTGAGAGAGAAAGTGCAGAGCGCAGGCGTGTTTGGGCAGAAGCAGCAGCCTGGAGGCTTTCGCCGCCGGCACCGTGCTCTCTGGGCGAGAAGCAGACGACTGTTCGTCTCCAGCAAAACGAAAGCGCGACGTGCTACGAAGAGCATAAGAACGAAGGCAGAGCGGCGGGCTGCTGTGCGAATGGCCCAGGCTGCAAGAGGAAGCGTGCCTGCCACTCGCCTGTTTGCGGATTCGCTTGAGCAGTCGGAAGCAGAAAGTGCAACTTGCGGCTACTTGTGCTGCTACCTATTTCTCTTCCAGTATTGCCTGGAACCAATTCTGCTCGCTTCGTGCTTGGAGATGCAGAGATGCCAGTGGTAGTAGATGCGGTGGAGAAGGGAAAGACAGAGTGCAGAGGACAGTTTGTGGTGCTTGCCGTGAGGCAAGGGGGAAGGTTCAGCCCAGCAGTGGCTGTTACTCCTGGAGCCTTTTTCTTTGCGAGCAGCTGCTGCAAGTGGGCAAGGGAGCTGCGAGAGTGCATGGTGTGAGGAGGGCACGTCTCTCGGAGAAAGAAGCTGCCCAGGCGCAGTGTGCTGTGCTCAGTTTCAAGGCTGCTTAGAGACGGGGGACTGGAAGAACGCCTCTTCTTTCTGGACGCCTCCTTCTGCGTGCGCTCAAGCTGCGTGGACTCTGCAACAGTGCGGCTGTAAGAAACTGTTTCTGGCCAGCTTGTGTGATGGAGTGTGCAAGGGCTGCGCCTTACTCTCGGAAGCAGCCGGAGCATTCTCAGCTGACTGTGCTTGTGAAGCAGCTTTGCGCTGATCTGCAAGGCTGCAAGGTGCGTGCTGGTACTTGGAAGCGAGAAGGCGGCGGCAGAGAGCACGGCGATCTGACGGCGCTGGGCAGGCTGTAAAGGAAAGAAGAGTAGCCCTGGAATGTGCTGCAAATGCAAGTTTCCACGCATCGGGGGCAAGCTCTGGGGAAGCTCGTGGACCTCAACCTGTTCTCTGTGCCAGACGTAGCCGAGAAGCTTTCCGTTAAGGTTCAGGCTACAAGGCAGACCGAGTGTGCTGCTACCTAGCGCTGAGAGAGAAAGTGCAGAGCGCAGGCGTGTTTGGGCAGAAGCAGCAGCCTGGAGGCTTTCGCCGCCGGCACCGTGCTCTCTGGGCGAGAAGCAGACGACTGTTCGTCTCCAGCAAAACGAAAGCGCGACGTGCTACGAAGAGCATAAGAACGAAGGCAGAGCGGCGGGCTGCTGTGCGAATGGCCCAGGCTGCAAGAGGAAGCGTGCCTGCCACTCGCCTGTTTGCGGATTCGCTTGAGCAGTCGGAAGCAGAAAGTGCAACTTGCGGCTACTTGTGCTGCTACCTATTTCTCTTCCAGTATTGCCTGGAACCAATTCTGCTCGCTTCGTGCTTGGAGATGCAGAGATGCCAGTGGTAGTAGATGCGGTGGAGAAGGGAAAGACAGAGTGCAGAGGACAGTTTGTGGTGCTTGCCGTGAGGCAAGGGGAAGGTTCAGCCCAGCAGTGGCTGTTACTCCTGGAGCCTTTTTCTTTGCGAGCAGCTGCTGCAAGTGGGCAAGGGAGCTGCGAGAGTGCATGGTGTGAGGAGGGCACGTCTCTCGGAGAAAGAAGCTGCCCAGGCGCAGTGTGCTGTGCTCAGTTTCAAGGCTGCTTAGAGACGGGGGACTGGAAGAACGCCTCTTCTTTCTGGACGCCTCCTTCTGCGTGCGCTCAAGCTGCGTGGACTCTGCAACAGTGCGGCTGTAAGAAACTGTTTCTGGCCAGCTTGTGTGATGGAGTGTGCAAGGGCTGCGCCTTACTCTCGGAAGCAGCCGGAGCATTCTCAGCTGACTGTGCTTGTGAAGCAGCTTTGCGCTGATCTGCAAGGCTGCAAGGTGCGTGCTGGTACTTGGAAGCGAGAAGGCGGCGGCAGAGAGCACGGCGATCTGACGGCGCTGGGCAGGCTGTAAAGGAAAGAAGAGTAGCCCTGGAATGTGCTGCAAATGCAAGTTTCCACGCATCGGGGGCAAGCTCTGGGGAAGCTCGTGGACCTCAACCTGTTCTCTGTGCCAGACGTAGCCGAGAAGCTTTCCGTTAAGGTTCAGGCTACAAGGCAGACCGAGTGTGCTGCTACCTAGCGCTGAGAGAGAAAGTGCAGAGCGCAGGCGTGTTTGGGCAGAAGCAGCAGCCTGGAGGCTTTCGCCGCCGGCACCGTGCTCTCTGGGCGAGAAGCAGACGACTGTTCGTCTCCAGCAAAACGAAAGCGCGACGTGCTACGAAGAGCATAAGAACGAAGGCAGAGCGGCGGGCTGCTGTGCGAATGGCCCAGGCTGCAAGAGGAAGCGTGCCTGCCACTCGCCTGTTTGCGGATTCGCTTGAGCAGTCGGAAGCAGAAAGTGCAACTTGCGGCTACTTGTGCTGCTACCTATTTCTCTTCCAGTATTGCCTGGAACCAATTCTGCTCGCTTCGTGCTTGGAGATGCAGAGATGCCAGTGGTAGTAGATGCGGTGGAGAAGGGAAAGACAGAGTGCAGAGGACAGTTTGTGGTGCTTGCCGTGAGGCAAGGGGAAGGTTCAGCCCAGCAGTGGCTGTTACTCCTGGAGCCTTTTTCTTTGCGAGCAGCTGCTGCAGTGGGCAAGGGAGCTGCGAGAGTGCATGGTGTGAGGAGGGCACGTCTCTCGGAGAAAGAAGCTGCCCAGGCGCAGTGTGCTGTGCTCAGTTTCAAGGCTGCTTAGAGACGGGGGACTGGAAGAACGCCTCTTCTTTCTGGACGCCTCCTTCTGCGTGCGCTCAAGCTGCGTGGACTCTGCAACAGTGCGGCTGTAAGAAACTGTTTCTGGCCAGCTTGTGTGATGGAGTGTGCAAGGGCTGCGCCTTACTCTCGGAAGCAGCCGGAGCATTCTCAGCTGACTGTGCTTGTGAAGCAGCTTTGCGCTGATCTGCAAGGCTGCAAGGTGCGTGCTGGTACTTGGAAGCGAGAAGGCGGCGGCAGAGAGCACGGCGATCTGACGGCGCTGGGCAGGCTGTAAAGGAAAGAAGAGTAGCCCTGGAATGTGCTGCAAATGCAAGTTCCACGCATCGGGGGCAAGCTCTGGGGAAGCTCGTGGACCTCAACCTGTTCTCTGTGCCAGACGTAGCCGAGAAGCTTTCCGTTAAGGTTCAGGCTACAAGGCAGACCGAGTGTGCTGCTACCTAGCGCTGAGAGAGAAAGTGCAGAGCGCAGGCGTGTTTGGGCAGAAGCAGCAGCCTGGAGGCTTTCGCCGCCGGCACCGTGCTCTCTGGGCGAGAAGCAGACGACTGTTCGTCTCCAGCAAAACGAAAGCGCGACGTGCTACGAAGAGCATAAGAACGAAGGCAGAGCGGCGGGCTGCTGTGCGAATGGCCCAGGCTGCAAGAGGAAGCGTGCCTGCCACTCGCCTGTTTGCGGATTCGCTTGAGCAGTCGGAAGCAGAAAGTGCAACTTGCGGCTACTTGTGCTGCTACCTATTTCTCTTCCAGTATTGCCTGGAACCAATTCTGCTCGCTTCGTGCTTGGAGATGCAGAGATGCCAGTGGTAGTAGATGCGGTGGAGAAGGGAAAGACAGAGTGCAGAGGACAGTTTGTGGTGCTTGCCGTGAGGCAAGGGGAAGGTTCAGCCCAGCAGTGGCTGTTACTCCTGGAGCCTTTTTCTTTGCGAGCAGCTGCTGCAAGTGGGCAAGGGAGCTGCGAGAGTGCATGGTGTGAGGAGGGCACGTCTCTCGGAGAAAGAAGCTGCCCAGGCGCAGTGTGCTGTGCTCAGTTTCAAGGCTGCTTAGAGACGGGGGACTGGAAGAACGCCTCTTCTTTCTGGACGCCTCCTTCTGCGTGCGCTCAAGCTGCGTGGACTCTGCAACAGTGCGGCTGTAAGAAACTGTTTCTGGCCAGCTTGTGTGATGGAGTGTGCAAGGGCTGCGCCTTACTCTCGGAAGCAGCCGGAGCATTCTCAGCTGACTGTGCTTGTGAAGCAGCTTTGCGCTGATCTGCAAGGCTGCAAGGTGCGTGCTGGTACTTGGAAGCGAGAAGGCGGCGGCAGAGAGCACGGCGATCTGACGGCGCTGGGCAGGCTGTAAAGGAAAGAAGAGTAGCCCTGGAATGTGCTGCAAATGCAAGTTTCCACGCATCGGGGGCAAGCTCTGGGGAAGCTCGTGGACCTCAACCTGTTCTCTGTGCCAGACGTAGCCGAGAAGCTTTCCGTTAAGGTTCAGGCTACAAGGCAGACCGAGTGTGCTGCTACCTAGCGCTGAGAGAGAAAGTGCAGAGCGCAGGCGTGTTTGGGCAGAAGCAGCAGCCTGGAGGCTTTCGCCGCCGGCACCGTGCTCTCTGGGCGAGAAGCAGACGACTGTTCGTCTCCAGCAAAACGAAAGCGCGACGTGCTACGAAGAGCATAAGAACGAAGGCAGAGCGGCGGGCTGCTGTGCGAATGGCCCAGGCTGCAAGAGGAAGCGTGCCTGCCACTCGCCTGTTTGCGGATTCGCTTGAGCAGTCGGAAGCAGAAAGTGCAACTTGCGGCTACTTGTGCTGCTACCTATTTCTCTTCCAGTATTGCCTGGAACCAATTCTGCTCGCTTCGTGCTTGGAGATGCAGAGATGCCAGTGGTAGTAGATGCGGTGGAGAAGGGAAAGACAGAGTGCAGAGGACAGTTTGTGGTGCTTGCCGTGAGGCAAGGGGAAGGTTCAGCCCAGCAGTGGCTGTTACTCCTGGAGCCTTTTTCTTTGCGAGCAGCTGCTGCAAGTGGGCAAGGGAGCTGCGAGAGTGCATGGTGTGAGGAGGGCACGTCTCTCGGAGAAAGAAGCTGCCCAGGCGCAGTGTGCTGTGCTCAGTTTCAAGGCTGCTTAGAGACGGGGGACTGGAAGAACGCCTCTTCTTTCTGGACGCCTCCTTCTGCGTGCGCTCAAGCTGCGTGGACTCTGCAACAGTGCGGCTGTAAGAAACTGTTTCTGGCCAGCTTGTGTGATGGAGTGTGCAAGGGCTGCGCCTTACTCTCGGAAGCAGCCGGAGCATTCTCAGCTGACTGTGCTTGTGAAGCAGCTTTGCGCTGATCTGCAAGGCTGCAAGGTGCGTGCTGGTACTTGGAAGCGAGAAGGCGGCGGCAGAGAGCACGGCGATCTGACGGCGCTGGGCAGGCTGTAAAGGAAAGAAGAGTAGCCCTGGAATGTGCTGCAAATGCAAGTTTCCACGCATCGGGGGCAAGCTCTGGGGAAGCTCGTGGACCTCAACCTGTTCTCTGTGCCAGACGTAGCCGAGAAGCTTTCCGTTAAGGTTCAGGCTACAAGGCAGACCGAGTGTGCTGCTACCTAGCGCTGAGAGAGAAAGTGCAGAGCGCAGGCGTGTTTGGGCAGAAGCAGCAGCCTGGAGGCTTTCGCCGCCGGCACCGTGCTCTCTGGGCGAGAAGCAGACGACTGTTCGTCTCCAGCAAAACGAAAGCGCGACGTGCTACGAAGAGCATAAGAACGAAGGCAGAGCGGCGGGCTGCTGTGCGAATGGCCCAGGCTGCAAGAGGAAGCGTGCCTGCCACTCGCCTGTTTGCGGATTCGCTTGAGCAGTCGGAAGCAGAAAGTGCAACTTGCGGCTACTTGTGCTGCTACCTATTTCTCTTCCAGTATTGCCTGGAACCAATTCTGCTCGCTTCGTGCTTGGAGATGCAGAGATGCCAGTGGTAGTAGATGCGGTGGAGAAGGGAAAGACAGAGTGCAGAGGACAGTTTGTGGTGCTTGCCGTGAGGCAAGGGGAAGGTTCAGCCCAGCAGTGGCTGTTACTCCTGGAGCCTTTTTCTTTGCGAGCAGCTGCTGCAAGTGGGCAAGGGAGCTGCGAGAGTGCATGGTGTGAGGAGGGCACGTCTCTCGGAGAAAGAAGCTGCCCAGGCGCAGTGTGCTGTGCTCAGTTTCAAGGCTGCTTAGAGACGGGGGACTGGAAGAACGCCTCTTCTTTCTGGACGCCTCCTTCTGCGTGCGCTCAAGCTGCGTGGACTCTGCAACAGTGCGGCTGTAAGAAACTGTTTCTGGCCAGCTTGTGTGATGGAGTGTGCAAGGGCTGCGCCTTACTCTCGGAAGCAGCCGGAGCATTCTCAGCTGACTGTGCTTGTGAAGCAGCTTTGCGCTGATCTGCAAGGCTGCAAGGTGCGTGCTGGTACTTGGAAGCGAGAAGGCGGCGGCAGAGAGCACGGCGATCTGACGGCGCTGGGCAGGCTGTAAAGGAAAGAAGAGTAGCCCTGGAATGTGCTGCAAATGCAAGTTTCCACGCATCGGGGGCAAGCTCTGGGGAAGCTCGTGGACCTCAACCTGTTCTCTGTGCCAGACGTAGCCGAGAAGCTTTCCGTTAAGGTTCAGGCTACAAGGCAGACCGAGTGTGCTGCTACCTAGCGCTGAGAGAGAAAGTGCAGAGCGCAGGCGTGTTTGGGCAGAAGCAGCAGCCTGGAGGCTTTCGCCGCCGGCACCGTGCTCTCTGGGCGAGAAGCAGACGACTGTTCGTCTCCAGCAAAACGAAAGCGCGACGTGCTACGAAGAGCATAAGAACGAAGGCAGAGCGGCGGGCTGCTGTGCGAATGGCCCAGGCTGCAAGAGGAGGAAGTGCCTGCCACTCGCCTGTTTGCGGATTCGCTTGAGCAGTCGGAAGCAGAAAGTGCAACTTGCGGCTACTTGTGCTGCTACCTATTTCTCTTCCAGTATTGCCTGGAACCAATTCTGCTCGCTTTGCTTGGAGATGCAGAGATGCCAGTGGTAGTAGATGCGGTGGAGAAGGGAAAGACAGAGTGCAGAGGACAGTTTGTGGTGCTTGCCGTGAGGCAAGGGGAAGGTTCAGCCCAGCAGTGGCTGTTACTCCTGGAGCCTTTTTCTTTGCGAGCAGCTGCTGCAAGTGGGCAAGGGAGCTGCGAGAGTGCATGGTGTGAGGAGGGCACGTCTCTCGGAGAAAGAAGCTGCCCAGGCGCAGTGTGCTGTGCTCAGTTTCAAGGCTGCTTAGAGAAGGGGGACTGGAAGAACGCCTCTTCTTTCTGGACGCCTCCTTCTGCGTGCGCTCAAGCTGCGTGGACTCTGCAACAGTGCGGCTGTAAGAAACTGTTTCTGGCCAGCTTGTGTGATGGAGTGTGCAAGGGCTGCGCCTTACTCTCGGAAGCAGCCGGAGCATTCTCAGCTGACTGTGCTTGTGAAGCAGCTTTGCGCTGATCTGCAAGGCTGCAAGGTGCAGTGCTGGTACTTGGAAGCGAGAAGGCGGCGGCAGAGAGCACGGCGATCTGACGGCGCTGGGCAGGCTGTAAAGGAAAGAAGAGTAGCCCTGGAATGTGCTGCAAATGCAAGTTTCCACGCATCGGGGGCAAGCTCTGGGGAAGCTCGTGGACCTCAACCTGTTCTCTGTGCCAGACGTAGCCGAGAAGCTTTCCGTTAAGGTTCAGGCTACAAGGCAGACCGAGTGTGCTGCTACCTAGCGCTGAGAGAGAAAGTGCAGAGCGCAGGCGTGTTTGGGCAGAAGCAGCAGCCTGGAGGCTTTCGCCGCCGGCACCGTGCTCTCTGGGCGAGAAGCAGACGACTGTTCGTCTCCAGCAAAACGAAAGCGCGACGTGCTACGAAGAGCATAAGAACGAAGGCAGAGCGGCGGGCTGCTGTGCGAATGGCCCAGGCTGCAAGAGGAAGCGTGCCTGCCACTCGCCTGTTTGCGGATTCGCTTGAGCAGTCGGAAGCAGAAAGTGCAACTTGCGGCTACTTGTGCTGCTACCTATTTCTCTTCCAGTATTGCCTGGAAACCAATTCTGCTCGCTTCGTGCTTGGAGATGCAGAGATGCCAGTGGTAGTAGATGCGGTGGAGAAGGGAAAGACAGAGTGCAGAGGACAGTTTGTGGTGCTTGCCGTGAGGCAAGGGGAAGGTTCAGCCCAGCAGTGGCTGTTACTCCTGGAGCCTTTTTCTTTGCGAGCAGCTGCTGCAAGTGGGCAAGGGAGCTGCGAGAGTGCATGGTGTGAGGAGGGCACGTCTCTCGGAGAAAGAAGCTGCCCAGGCGCAGTGTGCTGTGCTCAGTTTCAAGGCTGCTTAGAGAAGGGGGACTGGAAGAACGCCTCTTCTTTCTGGACGCCTCCTTCTGCGTGCGCTCAAGCTGCGTGGACTCTGCAACAGTGCGGCTGTAAGAAACTGTTTCTGGCCAGCTTGTGTGATGGAGTGTGCAAGGGCTGCGCCTTACTCTCGGAAGCAGCCGGAGCATTCTCAGCTGACTGTGCTTGTGAAGCAGCTTTGCGCTGATCTGCAAGGCTGCAAGGTGCGTGCTGGTACTTGGAAGCGAGAAGGCGGCGGCAGAGAGCACGGCGATCTGACGGCGCTGGGCAGGCTGTAAAGGAAAGAAGAGTAGCCCTGGAATGTGCTGCAAATGCAAGTTTCCACGCATCGGGGGCAAGCTCTGGGGAAGCTCGTGGACCTCAACCTGTTCTCTGTGCCAGACGTAGCCGAGAAGCTTTCCGTTAAGGTTCAGGCTACAAGGCAGACCGAGTGTGCTGCTACCTAGCGCTGAGAGAGAAAGTGCAGAGCGCAGGCGTGTTTGGGCAGAAGCAGCAGCCTGGAGGCTTTCGCCGCCGGCACCGTGCTCTCTGGGCGAGAAGCAGACGACTGTTCGTCTCCAGCAAAACGAAAGCGCGACGTGCTACGAAGAGCATAAGAACGAAGGCAGAGCGGCGGGCTGCTGTGCGAATGGCCCAGGCTGCAAGAGGAAGCGTGCCTGCCACTCGCCTGTTTGCGGATTCGCTTGAGCAGTCGGAAGCAGAAAGTGCAACTTGCGGCTACTTGTGCTGCTACCTATTTCTCTTCCAGTATTGCCTGGAACCAATTCTGCTCGCTTCGTGCTTGGAGATGCAGAGATGCCAGTGGTAGTAGATGCGGTGGAGAAGGGAAAGACAGAGTGCAGAGGACAGTTTGTGGTGCTTGCCGTGAGGCAAGGGGAAGGTTCAGCCCAGCAGTGGCTGTTACTCCTGGAGCCTTTTTCTTTGCGAGCAGCTGCTGCAAGTGGGCAAGGGAGCTGCGAGAGTGCATGGTGTGAGGAGGGCACGTCTCTCGGAGAAAGAAGCTGCCCAGGCGCAGTGTGCTGTGCTCAGTTTCAAGGCTGCTTAGAGACGGGGGACTGGAAGAACGCCTCTTCTTTCTGGACGCCTCCTTCTGCGTGCGCTCAAGCTGCGTGGACTCTGCAACAGTGCGGCTGTAAGAAACTGTTTCTGGCCAGCTTGTGTGATGGAGTGTGCAAGGGCTGCGCCTTACTCTCGGAAGCAGCCGGAGCATTCTCAGCTGACTGTGCTTGTGAAGCAGCTTTGCGCTGATCTGCAAGGCTGCAAGGTGCGTGCTGGTACTTGGAAGCGAGAAGGCGGCGGCAGAGAGCACGGCGATCTGACGGCGCTGGGCAGGCTGTAAAGGAAAGAAGAGTAGCCCTGGAATGTGCTGCAAATGCAAGTTTCCACGCATCGGGGGCAAGCTCTGGGGAAGCTCGTGGACCTCAACCTGTTCTCTGTGCCAGACGTAGCCCGAGAAGCTTTCCGTTAAGGTTCAGGCTACAAGGCAGACCGAGTGTGCTGCTACCTAGCGCTGAGAGAGAAAGTGCAGAGCGCAGGCGTGTTTGGGCAGAAGCAGCAGCCTGGAGGCTTTCGCCGCCGGCACCGTGCTCTCTGGGCGAGAAGCAGACGACTGTTCGTCTCCAGCAAAACGAAAGCGCGACGTGCTACGAAGAGCATAAGAACGAAGGCAGAGCGGCGGGCTGCTGTGCGAATGGCCCAGGCTGCAAGAGGAAGCGTGCCTGCCACTCGCCTGTTTGCGGATTCGCTTGAGCAGTCGGAAGCAGAAAGTGCAACTTGCGGCTACTTGTGCTGCTACCTATTTCTCTTCCAGTATTGCCTGGAACCAATTCTGCTCGCTTCGTGCTTGGAGATGCAGAGATGCCAGTGGTAGTAGATGCGGTGGAGAAGGGAAAGACAGAGTGCAGAGGACAGTTTGTGGTGCTTGCCGTGAGGCAAGGGGAAGGTTCAGCCCAGCAGTGGCTGTTACTCCTGGAGCCTTTTTCTTTGCGAGCAGCTGCTGCAAGTGGGCAAGGGAGCTGCGAGAGTGCATGGTGTGAGGAGGGCACGTCTCTCGAGAAAGAAGCTGCCCAGGCGCAGTGTGCTGTGCTCAGTTTCAAGGCTGCTTAGAGACGGGGGACTGGAAGAACGCCTCTTCTTTCTGGACGCCTCCTTCTGCGTGCGCTCAAGCTGCGTGGACTCTGCAACAGTGCGGCTGTAAGAAACTGTTTCTGGCCAGCTTGTGTGATGGAGTGTGCAAGGGCTGCGCCTTACTCTCGGAAGCAGCCGGAGCATTCTCAGCTGACTGTGCTTGTGAAGCAGCTTTGCGCTGATCTGCAAGGCTGCAAGGTGCGTGCTGGTACTTGGAAGCGAGAAGGCGGCGGCAGAGAGCACGGCGATCTGACGGCGCTGGGCAGGCTGTAAAGGAAAGAAGAGTAGCCCTGGAATGTGCTGCAAATGCAAGTTTCCACGCATCGGGGGCAAGCTCTGGGGAAGCTCGTGGACCTCAACCTGTTCTCTGTGCCAGACGTAGCCGAGAAGCTTTCCGTTAAGGTTCAGGCTACAAGGCAGACCGAGTGTGCTGCTACCTAGCGCTGAGAGAGAAAGTGCAGAGCGCAGGCGTGTTTGGGCAGAAGCAGCAGCCTGGAGGCTTTCGCCGCCGGCACCGTGCTCTCTGGGCGAGAAGCAGACGACTGTTCGTCTCCAGCAAAACGAAAGCGCGACGTGCTACGAAGAGCATAAGAACGAAGGCAGAGCGGCGGGCTGCTGTGCGAATGGCCCAGGCTGCAAGAGGAAGCGTGCCTGCCACTCGCCTGTTTGCGGATTCGCTTGAGCAGTCGGAAGCAGAAAGTGCAACTTGCGGCTACTTGTGCTGCTACCTATTTCTCTTCCAGTATTGCCTGGAACCAATTCTGCTCGCTTCGTGCTTGGAGATGCAGAGATGCCAGTGGTAGTAGATGCGGTGGAGAAGGGAAAGACAGAGTGCAGAGGACAGTTTGTGGTGCTTGCCGTGAGGCAAGGGGAAGGTTCAGCCCAGCAGTGGCTGTTACTCCTGGAGCCTTTTTCTTTGCGAGCAGCTGCTGCAAGTGGGCAAGGGAGCTGCGAGAGTGCATGGTGTGAGGAGGGCACGTCTCTCGGAGAAAGAAGCTGCCCAGGCGCAGTGTGCTGTGCTCAGTTTCAAGGCTGCTTAGAGAAGGGGGACTGGAAGAACGCCTCTTCTTTCTGGACGCCTCCTTCTGCGTGCGCTCAAGCTGCGTGGACTCTGCAACAGTGCGGCTGTAAGAAACTGTTTCTGGCCAGCTTGTGTGATGGAGTGTGCAAGGGCTGCGCCTTACTCTCGGAAGCAGCCGGAGCATTCTCAGCTGACTGTGCTTGTGAAGCAGCTTTGCGCTGATCTGCAAGGCTGGCAAGGTGCGTGCTGGTACTTGGAAGCGAGAAGGCGGCGGCAGAGAGCACGGCGATCTGACGGCGCTGGGCAGGCTGTAAAGGAAAGAAGAGTAGCCCTGGAATGTGCTGCAAATGCAAGTTTCCACGCATCGGGGGCAAGCTCTGGGGAAGCTCGTGACCTCAACCTGTTCTCTGTGCCAGACGTAGCCGAGAAGCTTTCCGTTAAGGTTCAGGCTACAAGGCAGACCGAGTGTGCTGCTACTAGCGCTGAGAGAGAAAGTGCAGAGCGGCAGGCGTGTTTGGGCAGAAGCAGCAGCCTGGAGGCTTTCGCCGCCGGCACCGTGCTCTCTGGGCGAGAAGCAGACGACTGTTCGTCTCCAGCAAAACGAAAGAGCGACGTGCTACGAAGAGCATAAGAACGAAGGCAGAGCGGCGGGCTGCTGTGCGAATGGCCCAGGCTGCAAGAGGAAGCGTGCCTGCCACTCGCCTGTTTGCGGATTCGCTTGAGCAGTCGGAAGCAGAAAGTGCAACTTGCGGCTACTTGTGCTGCTACCTATTTCTCTTCCAGTATTGCCTGGAACCAATTCTGCTCGCTTCGTGCTTGGAGATGCAGAGATGCCAGTGGTAGTAGATGCGGTGGAGAAGGGAAAGACAGAGTGCAGAGGACAGTTTGTGGTGCTTGCCGTGAGGCAAGGGGAAGGTTCAGCCCAGCAGTGGCTGTTACTCCTGGAGCCTTTTTCTTTGCGAGCAGCTGCTGCAAGTGGGCAAGGGAGCTGCGAGAGTGCATGGTGTGAGGAGGGCACGTCTCTCGGAGAAAGAAGCTGCCCAGGCGCAGTGTGCTGTGCTCAGTTTCAAGGCTGCTTAGAGACGGGGGACTGGAAGAACGCCTCTTCTTTCTGGACGCCTCCTTCTGCGTGCGCTCAAGCTGCGTGGACTCTGCAACAGTGCGGCTGTAAGAAACTGTTTCTGGCCAGCTTGTGTGATGGAGTGTGCAAGGGCTGCGCCTTACTCTCGGAAGCAGCCGGAGCATTCTCAGCTGACTGTGCTTGTGAAGCAGCTTTGCGCTGATCTGCAAGGCTGCAAGGTGCGTGCTGGTACTTGGAAGCGAGAAGGCGGCGGCAGAGAGCACGGCGATCTGACGGCGCTGGGCAGGCTGTAAAGGAAAGAAGAGTAGCCCTGGAATGTGCTGCAAATGCAAGTTTCCACGCATCGGGGGCAAGCTCTGGGGAAGCTCGTGGACCTCAACCTGTTCTCTGTGCCAGACGTAGCCGAGAAGCTTTCCGTTAAGGTTCAGGCTACAAGCAGACCGAGTGTGCTGCTACCTAGCGCTGAGAGAGAAAGTGCAGAGCGCAGGCGTGTTTGGGCAGAAGCAGCAGCCTGGAGGCTTTCGCCGCCGGCACCGTGCTCTCTGGGCGAGAAGCAGACGACTGTTCGTCTCCAGCAAAACGAAAGCGCGACGTGCTACGAAGAGCATAAGAACGAAGGCAGAGCGGCGGGCTGCTGTGCGAATGGCCCAGGCTGCAAGAGGAAGCGTGCCTGCCACTCGCCTGTTTGCGGATTCGCTTGAGCAGTCGGAAGCAGAAAGTGCAACTTGCGGCTACTTGTGCTGCTACCTATTTCTCTTCCAGTATTGCCTGGAACCAATTCTGCTCGCTTCGTGCTTGGAGATGCAGAGATGCCAGTGGTAGTAGATGCGGTGGAGAAGGGAAAGACAGAGTGCAGAGGGACAGTTTGTGGTGCTTGCCGTGAGGCAAGGGGAAGGTTCAGCCCAGCAGTGGCTGTTACTCCTGGAGCCTTTTTTCTTTGCGAGCAGCTGCTGCAAGTGGGCAAGGGAGCTGCGAGAGTGCATGGTGTGAGGAGGGCACGTCTCTCGGAGAAAGAAGCTGCCAGGCGCAGTGTGCTGTGCTCAGTTTCAAGGCTGCTTAGAGAAGGGGACTGGAAGAACGCCTCTTCTTTCTGGACGCCTCCTTCTGCGTGCGCTCAAGCTGCGTGGACTCTGCACAGTGCGGCTGTAAGAAACTGTTTCTGGCCAGCTTGTGTGATGGAGTGTGCAAGGGCTGCGCCTTACTCTCGGAAGCAGCCGGAGCATTCTCAGCTGACTGTGCTTGTGAAGCAGCTTTGCGCTGATCTGCAAGGCTGCAAGGTGCGTGCTGGTACTTGGAAGCGAGAAGGCGGCGGCAGAGAGCACGGCGATCTGACGGCGCTGGGCAGGCTGTAAAGGAAAGAAGAGTAGCCCTGGAATGTGCTGCAAATGCAAGTTTCCACGCATCGGGGGCAAGCTCTGGGAAGCTCGTGGACCTCAACCTGTTCTCTGTGCCAGACGTAGCCGAGAAGCTTTCCGTTAAGGTTCAGGCTACAAGGCAGACCGAGTGTGCTGCTACCTAGCGCTGAGAGAGAAAGTGCAGAGCGCAGGCGTGTTTGGGCAGAAGCAGCAGCCTGGAGGCTTTCGCCGCCGGCACCGTGCTCTCTGGGCGAGAAGCAGACGACTGTTCGTCTCCAGCAAAACGAAAGCGCGACGTGCTACGAAGAGCATAAGAACGAAGGCAGAGCGGCGGGCTGCTGTGCGAATGGCCCAGGCTGCAAGAGGAAGCGTGCCTGCCACTCGCCTGTTTGCGGATTCGCTTGAGCAGTCGGAAGCAGAAAGTGCAACTTGCGGCTACTTGTGCTGCTACCTATTTCTCTTCCAGTATTGCCTGGAACCAATTCTGCTCGCTTCGTGCTTGGAGATGCAGAGATGCCAGTGGTAGTAGATGCGGTGGAGAAGGGAAAGACAGAGTGCAGAGGACAGTTTGTGGTGCTTGCCGTGAGGCAAGGGGAAGGTTCAGCCCAGCAGTGGCTGTTACTCCTGGAGCCTTTTCTTTGCGAGCAGCTGCTGCAAGTGGGCAAGGGAGCTGCGAGAGTGCATGGTGTGAGGAGGGCACGTCTCTCGGAGAAAGAAGCTGCCCAGGCGCAGTGTGCTGTGCTCAGTTTCAAGGCTGCTTAGAGAAGGGGGACTGGAAGAACGGCCTCTTCTTTCTGGACGCCTCCTTCTGCGTGCGCTCAAGCTGCGTGGACTCTGCAACAGTGCGGCTGTAAGAAAACTGTTTCTGGCCAGCTTGTGTGATGGAGTGTGCAAGGGCTGCGCCTTACTCTCGGAAGCAGCCGGAGCATTCTCAGCTGACTGTGCTTGTGAAGCAGCTTTGCGCTGATCTGCAAGGCTGCAAGGTGCGTGCTGGTACTTGGAAGCGAGAAGGCGGCGGCAGAGAGCACGGCGATCTGACGGCGCTGGGCAGGCTGTAAAGGAAAGAAGAGTAGCCCTGGAATGTGCTGCAAATGCAAGTTTTCCACGCATCGGGGGCAAGCTCTGGGGAAGCTCGTGGACCTCAACCTGTTCTCTGTGCCAGACGTAGCCGAGAAGCTTTCCGTTAAGGTTCAGGCTACAAGGCAGACCGAGTGTGCGCTACCTAGCGCTGAGAGAGAAAGTGCAGAGCGCAGGCGTGTTTGGGCAGAAGCAGCAGCCTGGAGGCTTTCGCCGCCGGCACCGTGCCTCTGGGCGGAGAAGCAGACGACTGTTCGTCTCCAGCAAAACGAAAGCGCGACGTGCTACGAAGAGCATAAGAACGAAGGCAGAGCGGCGGGCTGCTGTGCGAATGGCCCAGGCTGCAAGAGGAAGCGTGCCTGCCACTCGCCTGTTTGCGGATTCGCTTGAGCAGTCGGAAGCAGAAAGTGCAACTTGCGGCTACTTGTGCTGCTACCTATTTCTCTTCCAGTATTGCCTGGAACCAATTCTGCTCGCTTCGTGCTTGGAGATGCAGAGATGCCAGTGGTAGTAGATGCGGTGGAGAAGGGAAAGACAGAGTGCAGAGGACAGTTTGTGGTGCTTGCCGTGAGGCAAGGGGAAGGTTCAGCCCAGCAGTGGCTGTTACTCTGGAGCCTTTTTCTTTGCGAGCAGCTGCTGCAAGTGGGCAAGGGAGCTGCGAGAGTGCATGGTGTGAGGAGGGCACGTCTCTCGGAGAAAGAAGCTGCCCAGGCGCAGTGTGCTGTGCTCAGTTTCAAGGCTGCTTAGAGAAGGGGGACTGGAAGAACGCCTCTTCTTTCTGGACGCCTCCTTCTGCGTGCGCTCAAGCTGCGTGGACTCTGCAACAGTGCGGCTGTAAGAAACTGTTTCTGGCCAGCTTGTGTGATGGAGTGTGCAAGGGCTGCGCCTTACTCTCGGAAGCAGCCGGAGCATTCTCAGCTGACTGTGCTTGTGAAGCAGCTTTGCGCTGATCTGCAAGGCTGCAAGGTGCGTGCTGGTACTTGGAAGCGAGAAGGCGGCGGCAGAGAGCACGGCGATCTGACGGCGCTGGGCAGGCTGTAAAGGAAAGAAGAGTAGCCCTGGAATGTGCTGCAAATGCAAGTTTCCACGCATCGGGGCAAGCTCTGGGGAAGCTCGTGGACCTCAACCTGTTCTCTGTGCCAGACGTAGCCGAGAAGCTTTCCGTTAAGGTTCAGGCTACAAGGCAGACCGAGTGTGCTGCTACCTAGCGCTGAGAGAGAAAGTGCAGAGCGCAGGCGTGTTTGGGCAGAAGCAGCAGCCTGGAGGCTTTCGCCGCCGGCACCGTGCTCTCTGGGCGAGAAGCAGACGACTGTTCGTCTCCAGCAAAACGAAAGCGCGACGTGCTACGAAGAGCATAAGAACGAAGGCAGAGCGGCGGGCTGCTGTGTGCGAATGGCCCAGGCTGCAAGAGGAAGCGTGCCTGCCACTCGCCTGTTTGCGGATTCGCTTGAGCAGTCGGAAGCAGAAAGTGCAACTTGCGGCTACTTGTGCTGCTACCTATTTCTCTTCCAGTATTGCCTGGAACCAATTCTGCTCGCTTCGTGCTTGGAGATGCAGAGATGCCAGTGGTAGTAGATGCGGTGGAGAAGGGAAAGACAGAGTGCAGAGGACAGTTTGTGGTGCTTGCCGTGAGGCAAGGGGAAGGTTCAGCCCAGCAGTGGCTGTTACTCCTGGAGCCTTTTTCTTTGCGAGCAGCTGCTGCAAGTGGGCAAGGGAGCTGCGAGAGTGCATGGTGTGAGGAGGGCACGTCTCTCGGAGAAAGAAGCTGCCCAGGCGCAGTGTGCTGTGCTCAGTTTCAAGGCTGCTTAGAGAAGGGGGACTGGAAGAACGCCTCTTCTTTCTGGACGCCTCCTTCTGCGTGCGCTCAAGCTGCGTGGACTCTGCAACAGTGCGGCTGTAAGAAACTGTTTCTGGCCAGCTTGTGTGATGGAGTGTGCAAGGGCTGCGCCTTACTCTCGGAAGCAGCCGGAGCATTCTCAGCTGACTGTGCTTGTGAAGCAGCTTTGCGCTGATCTGCAAGGCTGCAAGGTGCGTGCTGGTACTTGGAAGCGAGAAGGCGGCGGCAGAGAGCACGGCGATCTGACGGCGCTGGGCAGGCTGTAAAGGAAAGAAGAGTAGCCCTGGAATGTGCTGCAAATGCAAGTTTCCACGCATCGGGGGCAAGCTCTGGGGAAGCTCGTGGACCTCAACCTGTTCTCTGTGCCAGACGTAGCCGAGAAGCTTTCCGTTAAGGTTCAGGCTACAAGGCAGACCGAGTGTGCTGCTACCTAGCGCTGAGAGAGAAAGTGCAGAGCGCAGGCGTGTTTGGGCAGAAGCAGCAGCCTGGAGGCTTTCGCCGCCGGCACCGTGCTCTCTGGGCGAGAAGCAGACGACTGTTCGTCTCCAGCAAAACGAAAGCGCGACGTGCTACGAAGAGCATAAGAACGAAGGCAGAGCGGCGGGCTGCTGTGCGAATGGCCCAGGCTGCAAGAGGAAGCGTGCCTGCCACTCGCCTGTTTGCGGATTTCGCTTGAGCAGTCGGAAGCAGAAAGTGCAACTTGCGGCTACTTGTGCTGCTACCTATTTCTCTTCCAGTATTGCCTGGAACCAATTCTGCTCGCTTCGTGCTTGGAGATGCAGAGATGCCAGTGGTAGTAGATGCGGTGGAGAAGGGAAAGACAGAGTGCAGAGGACAGTTTGTGGTGCTTGCCGTGAGGCAAGGGGAAGGTTCAGCCCAGCAGTGGCTGTTACTCCTGGAGCCTTTTTCTTTGCGAGCAGCTGCTGCAAGTGGGCAAGGGAGCTGCGAGAGTGCATGGTGTGAGGAGGGCACGTCTCTCGGAGAAAGAAGCTGCCCAGGCGCAGTGTGCTGTGCTCAGTTTCAAGGCTGCTTAGAGAAGGGGACTGGAAGAACGCCTCTTCTTTCTGGAGCCCTCCTTCTGCGTGCGCTCAGCTGCGTGGACTCTGCAACAGTGCGGCTGTAAGAAACTGTTTTCTGGCCAGCTTGTGTGATGGAGTGTGCAAGGGCTGCGCCTTACTCTCGGAAGCAGCCGGAGCATTCTCAGCTGACTGTGCTTGTGAAGCAGCTTTGCGCTGATCTGCAAGGCTGCAAGGTGCGTGCTGGTACTTGGAAGCGAGAAGGCGGCGGCAGAGAGCACGGCGATCTGACGGCGCTGGGCAGGCTGTAAAGGAAAGAAGAGTAGCCCTGGAATGTGCTGCAAATGCAAGTTTCCACGCATCGGGGGCAAGCTCTGGGAAGCTCGTGGACCTCAACCTGTTCTCTGTGCCAGACGTAGCCGAGAAGCTTTCCGTTAAGGTTCAGGCTACAAGGCAGACCGAGTGTGCTGCTACCTAGCGCTGAGAGAGAAAGTGCAGAGCGCAGGCGTGTTTGGGCAGAAGCAGCAGCCTGGAGGCTTTCGCCGCCGGCACCGTGCTCTCTGGGCGAGAAGCAGACGACTGTTCGTCTCCAGCAAAACGAAAGCGCGACGTGCTACGAAGAGCATAAGAACGAAGGCAGAGCGGCGGGCTGCTGTGCGAATGGCCCAGGCTGCAAGAGAAGCGTGCCTGCCACTCGCCTGTTTGCGGATTCGCTTGAGCAGTCGGAAGCAGAAAGTGCAACTTGCGGCTACTTGTGCTGCTACCTATTTCTCTTCCAGTATTGCCTGGAACCAATTCTGCTCGCTTCGTGCTTGGAGATGCAGAGATGCCAGTGGTAGTAGATGCGGTGGAGAAGGGAAAGACAGAGTGCAGAGGACAGTTTGTGGTGCTTGCCGTGAGGCAAGGGGAAGGGTTCAGCCCAGCAGTGGCTGTTACTCCTGGAGCCTTTTTCTTTGCGAGCAGCTGCTGCAAGTGGGCAAGGGAGCTGCGAGAGTGCATGGTGTGAGGAGGGCACGTCTCTCGGAGAAAGAAGCTGCCCAGGCGCAGTGTGCTGTGCTCAGTTTCAAGGCTGCTTAGAGAAGGGGGACTGGAAGAACGCCTCTTCTTTCTGGACGCCTCCTTCTGCGTGCGCTCAAGCTGCGTGGACTCTGCAACAGTGCGGCTGTAAGAAACTGTTTCTGCCAGCTTGTGTGATGGAGTGTGCAAGGGCTGCGCCTTACTCTCGGAAGCAGCCGGAGCATTCTCAGCTGACTGTGCTTGTGAAGCAGCTTTGCGCTGATCTGCAAGGCTGCAAGGTGCGTGCTGGTACTTGGAAGCGAGAAGGCGGCGGCAGAGAGCACGGCGATCTGACGGCGCTGGGCAGGCCTGTAAAGGAAAGAAGAGTAGCCCTGGAATTGTGCTGCAAATGCAAGTTTCCACGCATCGGGGGCAAGCTCTGGGGAAGCTCGTGGACCTCAACCTGTTCTCTGTGCCAGACGTAGCCGAGAAGCTTTCCGTTAAGGTTCAGGCTACAAGGCAGACCGAGTGTGCTGCTACCTAGCGCTGAGAGAGAAAGTGCAGAGCGCAGGCGTGTTTGGGCAGAAGCAGCAGCCTGGAGGCTTTCGCCGCCGGCACCGTGCTCTCTGGGCGAGAAGCAGACGACTGTTCGTCTCCAGCAAAACGAAAGCGCGACGTGCTACGAAGAGCATAAGAACGAAGGCAGAGCGGCGGGCTGCTGTGCGAATGGCCCAGGCTGCAAGAGGAAGCGTGCCTGCCACTCGCCTGTTTGCGGATTCGCTTGAGCAGTCGGAAGCAGAAAGTGCAACTTGCGGCTACTTGTGCTGCTACCTATTTCTCTTCCAGTATTGCCTGGAACCAATTCTGCTCGCTTCGTGCTTGGAGATGCAGAGATGCCAGTGGTAGTAGATGCGGTGGAGAAGGGAAAGACAGAGTGCAGAGGACAGTTTGTGGTGCTTGCCGTGAGGCAAGGGGAAGGTTCAGCCCAGCAGTGGCTGTTACTCCTGGAGCCTTTTTCTTTGCGAGCAGCTGCTGCAAGTGGGCAAGGGAGCTGCGAGAGTGCATGGTGTGAGGAGGGCACGTCTCTCGGAGAAAGAAGCTGCCCAGGCGCAGTGTGCTGTGCTCAGTTTCAAGGCTGCTTAGAGACGGGGGACTGGAAGAACGCCTCTTCTTTCTGGACGCCTCCTTCTGCGTGCGCTCAAGCTGCGTGGACTCTGCAACAGTGCGGCTGTAAGAAACTGTTTCTGGCCAGCTTGTGTGATGGAGTGTGCAAGGGCTGCGCCTTACTCTCGGAAGCAGCCGGAGCATTCTCAGCTGACTGTGCTTGTGAAGCAGCTTTGCGCTGATCTGCAAGGCTGCAAGGTGCGTGCTGGTACTTGGAAGCGAGAAGGCGGCGGCAGAGAGCACGGCGATCTGACGGCGCTGGGCAGGCTGTAAAGGAAAGAAGAGTAGCCCTGGAATGTGCTGCAAATGCAAGTTTCCACGCATCGGGGGCAAGCTCTGGGGAAGCTCGTGGACCTCAACCTGTTCTCTGTGCCAGACGTAGCCGAGAAGCTTTCCGTTAAGGTTCAGGCTACAAGGCAGACCGAGTGTGCTGCTACCTAGCGCTGAGAGAGAAAGTGCAGAGCGCAGGCGTGTTTGGGCAGAAGCAGCAGCCTGGAGGCTTTCGCCGCCGGCACCGTGCTCTCTGGGCGAGAAGCAGACGACTGTTCGTCTCCAGCAAAACGAAAGCGCGACGTGCTACGAAGAGCATAAGAACGAAGGCAGAGCGGCGGGCTGCTGTGCGAATGGCCCAGGCTGCAAGAGGAAGCGTGCCTGCCACTCGCCTGTTTGCGGATTCGCTTGAGCAGTCGGAAGCAGAAAGTGCAACTTGCGGCTACTTGTGCTGCTACCTATTTCTCTTCCAGTATTGCCTGGAACCAATTCTGCTCGCTTCGTGCTTGGAGATGCAGAGATGCCAGTGGTAGTAGATGCGGTGGAGAAGGGAAAGACAGAGTGCAGAGGACAGTTTGTGGTGCTTGCCGTGAGGCAAGGGGAAGGTTCAGCCCAGCAGTGGCTGTTACTCCTGGAGCCTTTTTCTTTGCGAGCAGCTGCTGCAAGTGGGCAAGGGAGCTGCGAGAGTGCATGGTGTGAGGAGGGCACGTCTCTCGGAGAAAGAAGCTGCCCAGGCGCAGTGTGCTGTGCTCAGTTTCAAGGCTGCTTAGAGACGGGGGACTGGAAGAACGCCTCTTCTTTCTGGACGCCTCCTTCTGCGTGCGCTCAAGCTGCGTGGACTCTGCAACAGTGCGGCTGTAAGAAACTGTTTCTGGCCAGCTTGTGTGATGGAGTGTGCAAGGGCTGCGCCTTACTCTCGGAAGCAGCCGGAGCATTCTCAGCTGACTGTGCTTGTGAAGCAGCTTTGCGCTGATCTGCAAGGCTGCAAGGTGCGTGCTGGTACTTGGAAGCGAGAAGGCGGCGGCAGAGAGCACGGCGATCTGACGGCGCTGGGCAGGCTGTAAAGGAAAGAAGAGTAGCCCTGGAATGTGCTGCAAATGCAAGTTTCCACGCATCGGGGGCAAGCTCTGGGGAAGCTCGTGGACCTCAACCTGTTCTCTGTGCCAGACGTAGCCGAGAAGCTTTCCGTTAAGGTTCAGGCTACAAGGCAGACCGAGTGTGCTGCTACCTAGCGCTGAGAGAGAAAGTGCAGAGCGCAGGCGTGTTTGGGCAGAAGCAGCAGCCTGGAGGCTTTCGCCGCCGGCACCGTGCTCTCTGGGCGAGAAGCAGACGACTGTTCGTCTCCAGCAAAACGAAAGCGCGACGTGCTACGAAGAGCATAAGAACGAAGGCAGAGCGGCGGGCTGCTGTGCGAATGGCCCAGGCTGCAAGAGGAAGCGTGCCTGCCACTCGCCTGTTTGCGGATTCGCTTGAGCAGTCGGAAGCAGAAAGTGCAACTTGCGGCTACTTGTGCTGCTACCTATTTCTCTTCCAGTATTGCCTGGAACCAATTCTGCTCGCTTCGTGCTTGGAGATGCAGAGATGCCAGTGGTAGTAGATGCGGTGGAGAAGGGAAAGACAGAGTGCAGAGGACAGTTTGTGGTGCTTGCCGTGAGGCAAGGGGAAGGTTCAGCCCAGCAGTGGCTGTTACTCCTGGAGCCTTTTTCTTTGCGAGCAGCTGCTGCAAGTGGGCAAGGGAGCTGCGAGAGTGCATGGTGTGAGGAGGGCACGTCTCTCGGAGAAAGAAGCTGCCCAGGCGCAGTGTGCTGTGCTCAGTTTCAAGGCTGCTTAGAGACGGGGGACTGGAAGAACGCCTCTTCTTTCTGGACGCCTCCTTCTGCGTGCGCTCAAGCTGCGTGGACTCTGCAACAGTGCGGCTGTAAGAAACTGTTTCTGGCCAGCTTGTGTGATGGAGTGTGCAAGGGCTGCGCCTTACTCTCGGAAGCAGCCGGAGCATTCTCAGCTGACTGTGCTTGTGAAGCAGCTTTGCGCTGATCTGCA
>NW_028120328.1:0-38620 GCF_965178545.1 Coloeus monedula
AAAAGCTACTGCAGCAAGTGTTTCTCTCCAAACGCATTTCGCTGAGCGAGAGCTCCACGGACAGCTTGGACTCGGTGAAACGGCAAGAAAATGCTTGTAGTCCGTTGAGCTGAGGAAAATCCCTGCACAGCAGCACACTGTGGCTGCGTGCAGTGTTCACGCTGAAGAGCGGCAAAGCTCCAAGCCATGGCTGGGCTTCACTTCTGCCCAGAGCACAGAAGGCGAAGAAGCAAGCAGCTGCGCACCGGGCTCATGTACTCAGGGGAGCCAATTTCAAATGTCCAGCCAAGAGCTGCTTCACAAGCAGCTGCAGCTGAGAAGGCTCTGGCCGCTTCCGAAAGGAAGGCGCAGCCCTTGCACTCGTGGACACAAGCTGGCCAGAAGCAGCTTCCTAAACCTTCCGTGCTGCAGAGTGCATGCAGCTGGAGCCCAGGCAGAAGGAGGCGTCCAGAAAGAAGGCGTTCTTCAAGTCCCCCCCCTCCTCCAGGCAGCCTTGAAACTGAGCACAACACACTGCGCCTCGGCAGCTTCCTTCTCCCATAGACCGACCGTCCCCTTCTTCACTCTCGCAGCTCCCTTGCCCGCTTGCAGCAGCTGCTGCCAAAGAAAAAGGCTCCAGAAGTCAAAGCCTCTGCTGGGCTGCACTTTCCCCTTGCCTCACGTCAAAGCAGCAGAAACTCTCGGCTGCACTCTGTATTTCCAGTCTCCGCTGCATCTACCACTGTCAGCTCTGCATCTCCGAGCATAAAGCTGGGCACAATGCTTTCCAGGGAAAGCTGGAAGAGAAATAGGTAGCAGCACAAGTAGCCGCAGGTGGAACTTTCTGTTTTCAAGTGCTAACGTGAATCCGCACACAAGCGAGAGGCAGCCACGCTTCCTCTTGCAGCCTGTGCCGTGCGCATAGCAGCTCCGTGCTCTGCGCCTTCATTGTGCCGGAGTGGAAGCGGTGTCTACTTGTCGCCCAGAGAGCACGGTGCCGCCAGAGAAATGCTCCAGCCTGCTGCCTCTGCCCAAACACGCCTGGGCTCTGCACTTTCTCTCTCAGCGCTAGGGAGCAGCACATTCGCTCTGCCTTGCAGCCTGAATCTGAACGGAAAGCTTCTCAGCTAAGTCTCGCCCAGAGAACAGGTTGAGGTCAACGAGCTTCCCCGGAGCTTACCCTCGACGCCTGGAAACCTGTATTTGCAGCACATCCTAGTGGGAGCCCTCTTTCCCTTACAGCCTGCACAGCGCTGGCAGATGGCGGTGCTCTCTGCACCTGCCTTCTCACTTGCAAGTACCCCCGCCAAGCTTTACAGCCTTGCAGGGAGCCAAGAGGCGGATAGGCGTGTCGCCCAGAAGAACGTGCCAGGACGAAAAGATGCTCTTCCTTTCTCCTGCTCCTTGCCCGAATTGGGGTGCTGTGTTGAAAGTCTTGCCCGGCGAAAAGCTACTGCAGCAAGTGTTTCTCTCCAAACGCATTTCGCTGAGCGAGAGCTCCACGGACAGCTTGGACTCGGTGAAACGGCAAGAAAATGCTTGTAGTCCGTTGAGCTGAGGAAAATCCCTGCACAGCAGCACACTGTGGCTGCGTGCAGTGTTCACGCTGAAGAGCGGCAAAGCTCCAAGCCATGGCTGGGCTTCACTTCTGCCCAGAGCACAGAAGGCGAAGAAGCAAGCAGCTGCGCACCGGGCTCATGTACTCAGGGGAGCCAATTTCAAATGTCCAGCCAAGAGCTGCTTCACAAGCAGCTGCAGCTGAGAAGGCTCTGGCTGCTTCCCAAAGGAAGGCGCAGCCCTTGCACTCGTGGACACAAGCTGGCCAGAAGCAGCTTCCTAAACCTTCCGTGCTGCAGAGTGCATGCAGCTGGAGCCCAGGCAGAAGGAGGCGTCCAGAAAGAAGGCGTTCTTCAAGTCCCCCCCCTCCTCCAGGCAGCCTTGAAACTGAGCACAACACACTGCGCCTCGGCAGCTTCCTTCTCCCATAGACCGACCGTCCCCTTCTTCACTCTCGCAGCTCCCTTGCCCGCTTGCAGCAGCTGCTGCCAAAGAAAAAGGCTCCAGAAGTCAAAGCCTCTGCTGGGCTGCACTTTCCCCTTGCCTCACGTCAAAGCAGCAGAAACTCTCGGCTGCACTCTGTATTTCCAGTCTCCGCTGCATCTACCACTGTCAGCTCTGCATCTCCGAGCATAAAGCTGGGCACAATGCTTTCCAGGGAAAGCTGGAAGAGAAATAGGTAGCAGCACAAGTAGCCGCAGGTGGAACTTTCTGTTTTCAAGTGCTAACGTGAATCCGCACACAAGCGAGAGGCAGCCACGCTTCCTCTTGCAGCCTGTGCCGTGCGCATAGCAGCTCCGTGCTCTGCGCCTTCATTGTGCCGGAGTGGAAGCGGTGTCTACTTGTCGCCCAGAGAGCACGGTGCCGCCAGAGAAATGCTCCAGCCTGCTGCCTCTGCCCAAACACGCCTGGGCTCTGCACTTTCTCTCTCAGCGCTAGGGAGCAGCACATTCGCTCTGCCTTGCAGCCTGAATCTGAACGGAAAGCTTCTCAGCTAAGTCTCGCCCAGAGAACAGGTTGAGGTCAACGAGCTTCCCCGGAGCTTACCCTCGACGCCTGGAAACCTGTATTTGCAGCACATCCTAGTGGGAGCCCTCTTTCCCTTACAGCCTGCACAGCGCTGGCAGATGGCGGTGCTCTCTGCACCTGCCTTCTCACTTGCAAGTACCCCCGCCAAGCTTTACAGCCTTGCAGGGAGCCAAGAGGCGGATAGGCGTGTCGCCCAGAAGAACGTGCCAGGACGAAAAGATGCTCTTCCTTTCTCCTGCTCCTTGCCCGAATTGGGGTGCTGTGTTGAAAGTCTTGCCCGGCGAAAAGCTACTGCAGCAAGTGTTTCTCTCCAAACGCATTTCGCTGAGCGAGAGCTCCACGGACAGCTTGGACTCGGTGAAACGGCAAGAAAATGCTTGTAGTCCGTTGAGCTGAGGAAAATCCCTGCACAGCAGCACACTGTGGCTGCGTGCAGTGTTCACGCTGAAGAGCGGCAAAGCTCCAAGCCATGGCTGGGCTTCACTTCTGCCCAGAGCACAGAAGGCGAAGAAGCAAGCAGCTGCGCACCGGGCTCATGTACTCAGGGGAGCCAATTTCAAATGTCCAGCCAAGAGCTGCTTCACAAGCAGCTGCAGCTGAGAAGGCTCTGGCCGCTTCCGAAAGGAAGGCGCAGCCCTTGCACTCGTGGACACAAGCTGGCCAGAAGCAGCTTCCTAAACCTTCCGTGCTGCAGAGTGCATGCAGCTGGAGCCCAGGCAGAAGGAGGCGTCCAGAAAGAAGGCGTTCTTCAAGTCCCCCCCCTCCTCCAGGCAGCCTTGAAACTGAGCACAACACACTGCGCCTCGGCAGCTTCCTTCTCCCATAGACCGACCGTCCCCTTCTTCACTCTCGCAGCTCCCTTGCCCGCTTGCAGCAGCTGCTGCCAAAGAAAAAGGCTCCAGAAGTCAAAGCCTCTGCTGGGCTGCACTTTCCCCTTGCCTCACGTCAAAGCAGCAGAAACTCTCGGCTGCACTCTGTATTTCCAGTCTCCGCTGCATCTACCACTGTCAGCTCTGCATCTCCGAGCATAAAGCTGGGCACAATGCTTTCCAGGGAAAGCTGGAAGAGAAATAGGTAGCAGCACAAGTAGCCGCAGGTGGAACTTTCTGTTTTCAAGTGCTAACGTGAATCCGCACACAAGCGAGAGGCAGCCACGCTTCCTCTTGCAGCCTGTGCCGTGCGCATAGCAGCTCCGTGCTCTGCGCCTTCATTGTGCCGGAGTGGAAGCGGTGTCTACTTGTCGCCCAGAGAGCACGGTGCCGCCAGAGAAATGCTCCAGCCTGCTGCCTCTGCCCAAACACGCCTGGGCTCTGCACTTTCTCTCTCAGCGCTAGGGAGCAGCACATTCGCTCTGCCTTGCAGCCTGAATCTGAACGGAAAGCTTCTCAGCTAAGTCTCGCCCAGAGAACAGGTTGAGGTCAACGAGCTTCCCCGGAGCTTACCCTCGACGCCTGGAAACCTGTATTTGCAGCACATCCTAGTGGGAGCCCTCTTTCCCTTACAGCCTGCACAGCGCTGGCAGATGGCGGTGCTCTCTGCACCTGCCTTCTCACTTGCAAGTACCCCCGCCAAGCTTTACAGCCTTGCAGGGAGCCAAGAGGCGGATAGGCGTGTCGCCCAGAAGAACGTGCCAGGACGAAAAGATGCTCTTCCTTTCTCCTGCTCCTTGCCCGAATTGGGGTGCTGTGTTGAAAGTCTTGCCCGGCGAAAAGCTACTGCAGCAAGTGTTTCTCTCCAAACGCATTTCGCTGAGCGAGAGCTCCACGGACAGCTTGGACTCGGTGAAACGGCAAGAAAATGCTTGTAGTCCGTTGAGCTGAGGAAAATCCCTGCACAGCAGCACACTGTGGCTGCGTGCAGTGTTCACGCTGAAGAGCGGCAAAGCTCCAAGCCATGGCTGGGCTTCACTTCTGCCCAGAGCACAGAAGGCGAAGAAGCAAGCAGCTGCGCACCGGGCTCATGTACTCAGGGGAGCCAATTTCAAATGTCCAGCCAAGAGCTGCTTCACAAGCAGCTGCAGCTGAGAAGGCTCTGGCCGCTTCCGAAAGGAAGGCGCAGCCCTTGCACTCGTGGACACAAGCTGGCCAGAAGCAGCTTCCTAAACCTTCCGTGCTGCAGAGTGCATGCAGCTGGAGCCCAGGCAGAAGGAGGCGTCCAGAAAGAAGGCGTTCTTCAAGTCCCCCCCCTCCTCCAGGCAGCCTTGAAACTGAGCACAACACACTGCGCCTCGGCAGCTTCCTTCTCCCATAGACCGACCGTCCCCTTCTTCACTCTCGCAGCTCCCTTGCCCGCTTGCAGCAGCTGCTGCCAAAGAAAAAGGCTCCAGAAGTCAAAGCCTCTGCTGGGCTGCACTTTCCCCTTGCCTCACGTCAAAGCAGCAGAAACTCTCGGCTGCACTCTGTATTTCCAGTCTCCGCTGCATCTACCACTGTCAGCTCTGCATCTCCGAGCATAAAGCTGGGCACAATGCTTTCCAGGGAAAGCTGGAAGAGAAATAGGTAGCAGCACAAGTAGCCGCAGGTGGAACTTTCTGTTTTCAAGTGCTAACGTGAATCCGCACACAAGCGAGAGGCAGCCACGCTTCCTCTTGCAGCCTGTGCCGTGCGCATAGCAGCTCCGTGCTCTGCGCCTTCATTGTGCCGGAGTGGAAGCGGTGTCTACTTGTCGCCCAGAGAGCACGGTGCCGGCAGAGAAATGCTCCAGCCTGCTGCCTCTGCCCAAACACGCCTGGGCTCTGCACTTTCTCTCTCAGCGCTAGGGAGCAGCACATTCGCTCTGCCTTGCAGCCTGAATCTGAACGGAAAGCTTCTCAGCTAAGTCTCGCCCAGAGAACAGGTTGAGGTCAACGAGCTTCCCCGGAGCTTACCCTCGACGCCTGGAAACCTGTATTTGCAGCACATCCTAGTGGGAGCCCTCTTTCCCTTACAGCCTGCACAGCGCTGGCAGATGGCGGTGCTCTCTGCACCTGCCTTCTCACTTGCAAGTACCCCCGCCAAGCTTTACAGCCTTGCAGGGAGCCAAGAGGCGGATAGGCGTGTCGCCCAGAAGAACGTGCCAGGACGAAAAGATGCTCTTCCTTTCTCCTGCTCCTTGCCCGAATTGGGGTGCTGTGTTGAAAGTCTTGCCCGGCGAAAAGCTACTGCAGCAAGTGTTTCTCTCCAAACGCATTTCGCTGAGCGAGAGCTCCACGGACAGCTTGGACTCGGTGAAACGGCAAGAAAATGCTTGTAGTCCGTTGAGCTGAGGAAAATCCCTGCACAGCAGCACACTGTGGCTGCGTGCAGTGTTCACGCTGAAGAGCGGCAAAGCTCCAAGCCATGGCTGGGCTTCACTTCTGCCCAGAGCACAGAAGGCGAAGAAGCAAGCAGCTGCGCACCGGGCTCATGTACTCAGGGGAGCCAATTTCAAATGTCCAGCCAAGAGCTGCTTCACAAGCAGCTGCAGCTGAGAAGGCTCTGGCCGCTTCCGAAAGGAAGGCGCAGCCCTTGCACTCGTGGACACAAGCTGGCCAGAAGCAGCTTCCTAAACCTTCCGTGCTGCAGAGTGCATGCAGCTGGAGCCCAGGCAGAAGGAGGCGTCCAGAAAGAAGGCGTTCTTCAAGTCCCCCCCCTCCTCCAGGCAGCCTTGAAACTGAGCACAACACACTGCGCCTCGGCAGCTTCCTTCTCCCATAGACCGACCGTCCCCTTCTTCACTCTCGCAGCTCCCTTGCCCGCTTGCAGCAGCTGCTGCCAAAGAAAAAGGCTCCAGAAGTCAAAGCCTCTGCTGGGCTGCACTTTCCCCTTGCCTCACGTCAAAGCAGCAGAAACTCTCGGCTGCACTCTGTATTTCCAGTCTCCGCTGCATCTACCACTGTCAGCTCTGCATCTCCGAGCATAAAGCTGGGCACAATGCTTTCCAGGGAAAGCTGGAAGAGAAATAGGTAGCAGCACAAGTAGCCGCAGGTGGAACTTTCTGTTTTCAAGTGCTAACGTGAATCCGCACACAAGCGAGAGGCAGCCACGCTTCCTCTTGCAGCCTGTGCCGTGCGCATAGCAGCTCCGTGCTCTGCGCCTTCATTGTGCCGGAGTGGAAGCGGTGTCTACTTGTCGCCCAGAGAGCACGGTGCCGCCAGAGAAATGCTCCAGCCTGCTGCCTCTGCCCAAACACGCCTGGGCTCTGCACTTTCTCTCTCAGCGCTAGGGAGCAGCACATTCGCTCTGCCTTGCAGCCTGAATCTGAACGGAAAGCTTCTCAGCTAAGTCTCGCCCAGAGAACAGGTTGAGGTCAACGAGCTTCC
Organism: Coloeus monedula; assembly: GCF_965178545.1. Classification (NCBI taxonomy): domain Eukaryota; kingdom Metazoa; phylum Chordata; class Aves; order Passeriformes; family Corvidae; genus Coloeus; species Coloeus monedula. Next base: position 6,845 of record NW_028120328.1, read on the forward strand.
CCGGAGCTTACCCTCGACGCCTGGAAACCTGTATTTGCAGCACATCCTAGTGGGAGCCCTCTTTCCCTTACAGCCTGCACAGCGCTGGCAGATGGCGGTGCTCTCTGCACCTGCCTTCTCACTTGCAAGTACCCCCGCCAAGCTTTACAGCCTTGCAGGGAGCCAAGAGGCGGATAGGCGTGTCGCCCAGAAGAACGTGCCAGGACGAAAAGATGCTCTTCCTTTCTCCTGCTCCTTGCCCGAATTGGGGTGCTGTGTTGAAAGTCTTGCCCGGCGAAAAGCTACTGCAGCAAGTGTTTCTCTCCAAACGCATTTCGCTGAGCGAGAGCTCCACGGACAGCTTGGACTCGGTGAAACGGCAAGAAAATGCTTGTAGTCCGTTGAGCTGAGGAAAATCCCTGCACAGCAGCACACTGTGGCTGCGTGCAGTGTTCACGCTGAAGAGCGGCAAAGCTCCAAGCCATGGCTGGGCTTCACTTCTGCCCAGAGCACAGAAGGCGAAGAAGCAAGCAGCTGCGCACCGGGCTCATGTACTCAGGGGAGCCAATTTCAAATGTCCAGCCAAGAGCTGCTTCACAAGCAGCTGCAGCTGAGAAGGCTCTGGCCGCTTCCGAAAGGAAGGCGCAGCCCTTGCACTCGTGGACACAAGCTGGCCAGAAGCAGCTTCCTAAACCTTCCGTGCTGCAGAGTGCATGCAGCTGGAGCCCAGGCAGAAGGAGGCGTCCAGAAAGAAGGCGTTCTTCAAGTCCCCCCCCTCCTCCAGGCAGCCTTGAAACTGAGCACAACACACTGCGCCTCGGCAGCTTCCTTCTCCCATAGACCGACCGTCCCCTTCTTCACTCTCGCAGCTCCCTTGCCCGCTTGCAGCAGCTGCTGCCAAAGAAAAAGGCTCCAGAAGTCAAAGCCTCTGCTGGGCTGCACTTTCCCCTTGCCTCACGTCAAAGCAGCAGAAACTCTCGGCTGCACTCTGTATTTCCAGTCTCCGCTGCATCTACCACTGTCAGCTCTGCATCTCCGAGCATAAAGCTGGGCACAATGCTTTCCAGGGAAAGCTGGAAGAGAAATAGGTAGCAGCACAAGTAGCCGCAGGTGGAACTTTCTGTTTTCAAGTGCTAACGTGAATCCGCACACAAGCGAGAGGCAGCCACGCTTCCTCTTGCAGCCTGTGCCGTGCGCATAGCAGCTCCGTGCTCTGCGCCTTCATTGTGCCGGAGTGGAAGCGGTGTCTACTTGTCGCCCAGAGAGCACGGTGCCGCCAGAGAAATGCTCCAGCCTGCTGCCTCTGCCCAAACACGCCTGGGCTCTGCACTTTCTCTCTCAGCGCTAGGGAGCAGCACATTCGCTCTGCCTTGCAGCCTGAATCTGAACGGAAAGCTTCTCAGCTAAGTCTCGCCCAGAGAACAGGTTGAGGTCAACGAGCTTCCCCGGAGCTTACCCTCGACGCCTGGAAACCTGTATTTGCAGCACATCCTAGTGGGAGCCCTCTTTCCCTTACAGCCTGCACAGCGCTGGCAGATGGCGGTGCTCTCTGCACCTGCCTTCTCACTTGCAAGTACCCCCGCCAAGCTTTACAGCCTTGCAGGGAGCCAAGAGGCGGATAGGCGTGTCGCCCAGAAGAACGTGCCAGGACGAAAAGATGCTCTTCCTTTCTCCTGCTCCTTGCCCGAATTGGGGTGCTGTGTTGAAAGTCTTGCCCAGCGAAAAGCTACTGCAGCAAGTGTTTCTCTCCAAACGCATTTCGCTGAGCGAGAGCTCCACGGACAGCTTGGACTCGGTGAAACGGCAAGAAAATGCTTGTAGTCCGTTGAGCTGAGGAAAATCCCTGCACAGCAGCACACTGTGGCTGCGTGCAGTGTTCACGCTGAAGAGCGGCAAAGCTCCAAGCCATGGCTGGGCTTCACTTCTGCCCAGAGCACAGAAGGCGAAGAAGCAAGCAGCTGCGCACCGGGCTCATGTACTCAGGGGAGCCAATTTCAAATGTCCAGCCAAGAGCTGCTTCACAAGCAGCTGCAGCTGAGAAGGCTCTGGCTGCTTCCGAAAGGAAGGCGCAGCCCTTGCACTCGTGGACACAAGCTGGCCAGAAGCAGCTTCCTAAACCTTCCGTGCTGCAGAGTGCATGCAGCTGGAGCCCAGGCAGAAGGAGGCGTCCAGAAAGAAGGCGTTCTTCAAGTCCCCCCCCTCCTCCAGGCAGCCTTGAAACTGAGCACAACACACTGCGCCTCGGCAGCTTCCTTCTCCCATAGACCGACCGTCCCCTTCTTCACTCTCGCAGCTCCCTTGCCCGCTTGCAGCAGCTGCTGCCAAAGAAAAAGGCTCCAGAAGTCAAAGCCTCTGCTGGGCTGCACTTTCCCCTTGCCTCACGTCAAAGCAGCAGAAACTCTCGGCTGCACTCTGTATTTCCAGTCTCCGCTGCATCTACCACTGTCAGCTCTGCATCTCCGAGCATAAAGCTGGGCACAATGCTTTCCAGGGAAAGCTGGAAGAGAAATAGGTAGCAGCACAAGTAGCCGCAGGTGGAACTTTCTGTTTTCAAGTGCTAACGTGAATCCGCACACAAGCGAGAGGCAGCCACGCTTCCTCTTGCAGCCTGTGCCGTGCGCATAGCAGCTCCGTGCTCTGCGCCTTCATTGTGCCGGAGTGGAAGCGGTGTCTACTTGTCGCCCAGAGAGCACGGTGCCGCCAGAGAAATGCTCCAGCCTGCTGCCTCTGCCCAAACACGCCTGGGCTCTGCACTTTCTCTCTCAGCGCTAGGGAGCAGCACATTCGCTCTGCCTTGCAGCCTGAATCTGAACGGAAAGCTTCTCAGCTAAGTCTCGCCCAGAGAACAGGTTGAGGTCAACGAGCTTCCCCGGAGCTTACCCTCGACGCCTGGAAACCTGTATTTGCAGCACATCCTAGTGGGAGCCCTCTTTCCCTTACAGCCTGCACAGCGCTGGCAGATGGCGGTGCTCTCTGCACCTGCCTTCTCACTTGCAAGTACCCCCGCCAAGCTTTACAGCCTTGCAGGGAGCCAAGAGGCGGATAGGCGTGTCGCCCAGAAGAACGTGCCAGGACGAAAAGATGCTCTTCCTTTCTCCTGCTCCTTGCCCGAATTGGGGTGCTGTGTTGAAAGTCTTGCCCGGCGAAAAGCTACTGCAGCAAGTGTTTCTCTCCAAACGCATTTCGCTGAGCGAGAGCTCCACGGACAGCTTGGACTCGGTGAAACGGCAAGAAAATGCTTGTAGTCCGTTGAGCTGAGGAAAATCCCTGCACAGCAGCACACTGTGGCTGCGTGCAGTGTTCACGCTGAAGAGCGGCAAAGCTCCAAGCCATGGCTGGGCTTCACTTCTGCCCAGAGCACAGAAGGCGAAGAAGCAAGCAGCTGCGCACCGGGCTCATGTACTCAGGGGAGCCAATTTCAAATGTCCAGCCAAGAGCTGCTTCACAAGCAGCTGCAGCTGAGAAGGCTCTGGCTGCTTCCGAAAGGAAGGCGCAGCCCTTGCACTCGTGGACACAAGCTGGCCAGAAGCAGCTTCCTAAACCTTCCGTGCTGCAGAGTGCATGCAGCTGGAGCCCAGGCAGAAGGAGGCGTCCAGAAAGAAGGCGTTCTTCAAGTCCCCCCCCTCCTCCAGGCAGCCTTGAAACTGAGCACAACACACTGCGCCTCGGCAGCTTCCTTCTCCCATAGACCGACCGTCCCCTTCTTCACTCTCGCAGCTCCCTTGCCCGCTTGCAGCAGCTGCTGCCAAAGAAAAAGGCTCCAGAAGTCAAAGCCTCTGCTGGGCTGCACTTTCCCCTTGCCTCACGTCAAAGCAGCAGAAACTCTCGGCTGCACTCTGTATTTCCAGTCTCCGCTGCATCTACCACTGTCAGCTCTGCATCTCCGAGCATAAAGCTGGGCACAATGCTTTCCAGGGAAAGCTGGAAGAGAAATAGGTAGCAGCACAAGTAGCCGCAGGTGGAACTTTCTGTTTTCAAGTGCTAACGTGAATCCGCACACAAGCGAGAGGCAGCCACGCTTCCTCTTGCAGCCTGTGCCGTGCGCATAGCAGCTCCGTGCTCTGCGCCTTCATTGTGCCGGAGTGGAAGCGGTGTCTACTTGTCGCCCAGAGAGCACGGTGCCGCCAGAGAAATGCTCCAGCCTGCTGCCTCTGCCCAAACACGCCTGGGCTCTGCACTTTCTCTCTCAGCGCTAGGGAGCAGCACATTCGCTCTGCCTTGCAGCCTGAATCTGAACGGAAAGCTTCTCAGCTAAGTCTCGCCCAGAGAACAGGTTGAGGTCAACGAGCTTCCCCGGAGCTTACCCTCGACGCCTGGAAACCTGTATTTGCAGCACATCCTAGTGGGAGCCATCTTTCCCTTACAGCCTGCACAGCGCTGGCAGATGGCGGTGCTCTCTGCACCTGCCTTCTCACTTGCAAGTACCCCCGCCAAGCTTTACAGCCTTGCAGGGAGCCAAGAGGCGGATAGGCGTGTCGCCCAGAAGAACGTGCCAGGACGAAAAGATGCTCTTCCTTTCTCCTGCTCCTTGCCCGAATTGGGGTGCTGTGTTGAAAGTCTTGCCCAGCGAAAAGCTACTGCAGCAAGTGTTTCTCTCCAAACGCATTTCGCTGAGCGAGAGCTCCACGGACAGCTTGGACTCGGTGAAACGGCAAGAAAATGCTTGTAGTCCGTTGAGCTGAGGAAAATCCCTGCACAGCAGCACACTGTGGCTGCGTGCAGTGTTCACGCTGAAGAGCGGCAAAGCTCCAAGCCATGGCTGGGCTTCACTTCTGCCCAGAGCACAGAAGGCGAAGAAGCAAGCAGCTGCGCACCGGGCTCATGTACTCAGGGGAGCCAATTTCAAATGTCCAGCCAAGAGCTGCTTCACAAGCAGCTGCAGCTGAGAAGGCTCTGGCCGCTTCCGAAAGGAAGGCGCAGCCCTTGCACTCGTGGACACAAGCTGGCCAGAAGCAGCTTCCTAAACCTTCCGTGCTGCAGAGTGCATGCAGCTGGAGCCCAGGCAGAAGGAGGCGTCCAGAAAGAAGGCGTTCTTCAAGTCCCCCCCCTCCTCCAGGCAGCCTTGAAACTGAGCACAACACACTGCGCCTCGGCAGCTTCCTTCTCCCATAGACCGACCGTCCCCTTCTTCACTCTCGCAGCTCCCTTGCCCGCTTGCAGCAGCTGCTGCCAAAGAAAAAGGCTCCAGAAGTCAAAGCCTCTGCTGGGCTGCACTTTCCCCTTGCCTCACGTCAAAGCAGCAGAAACTCTCGGCTGCACTCTGTATTTCCAGTCTCCGCTGCATCTACCACTGTCAGCTCTGCATCTCCGAGCATAAAGCTGGGCACAATGCTTTCCAGGGAAAGCTGGAAGAGAAATAGGTAGCAGCACAAGTAGCCGCAGGTGGAACTTTCTGTTTTCAAGTGCTAACGTGAATCCGCACACAAGCGAGAGGCAGCCACGCTTCCTCTTGCAGCCTGTGCCGTGCGCATAGCAGCTCCGTGCTCTGCGCCTTCATTGTGCCGGAGTGGAAGCGGTGTCTACTTGTCGCCCAGAGAGCACGGTGCCGCCAGAGAAATGCTCCAGCCTGCTGCCTCTGCCCAAACACGCCTGGGCTCTGCACTTTCTCTCTCAGCGCTAGGGAGCAGCACATTCGCTCTGCCTTGCAGCCTGAATCTGAACGGAAAGCTTCTCAGCTAAGTCTCGACCAGAGAACAGGTTGAGGTCAACGAGCTTCCCCGGAGCTTACCCTCGACGCCTGGAAACCTGTATTTGCAGCACATCCTAGTGGGAGCCCTCTTTCCCTTACAGCCTGCACAGCGCTGGCAGATGGCGGTGCTCTCTGCACCTGCCTTCTCACTTGCAAGTACCCCCGCCAAGCTTTACAGCCTTGCAGGGAGCCAAGAGGCGGATAGGCGTGTCGCCCAGAAGAACGTGCCAGGACGAAAAGATGCTCTTCCTTTCTCCTGCTCCTTGCCCGAATTGGGGTGCTGTGTTGAAAGTCTTGCCCGGCGAAAAGCTACTGCAGCAAGTGTTTCTCTCCAAACGCATTTCGCTGAGCGAGAGCTCCACGGACAGCTTGGACTCGGTGAAACGGCAAGAAAATGCTTGTAGTCCGTTGAGCTGAGGAAAATCCCTGCACAGCAGCACACTGTGGCTGCGTGCAGTGTTCACGCTGAAGAGCGGCAAAGCTCCAAGCCATGGCTGGGCTTCACTTCTGCCCAGAGCACAGAAGGCGAAGAAGCAAGCAGCTGCGCACCGGGCTCATGTACTCAGGGGAGCCAATTTCAAATGTCCAGCCAAGAGCTGCTTCACAAGCAGCTGCAGCTGAGAAGGCTCTGGCTGCTTCCGAAAGGAAGGCGCAGCCCTTGCACTCGTGGACACAAGCTGGCCAGAAGCAGCTTCCTAAACCTTCCGTGCTGCAGAGTGCATGCAGCTGGAGCCCAGGCAGAAGGAGGCGTCCAGAAAGAAGGCGTTCTTCAAGTCCCCCCCCTCCTCCAGGCAGCCTTGAAACTGAGCACAACACACTGCGCCTCGGCAGCTTCCTTCTCCCATAGACCGACCGTCCCCTTCTTCACTCTCGCAGCTCCCTTGCCCGCTTGCAGCAGCTGCTGCCAAAGAAAAAGGCTCCAGAAGTCAAAGCCTCTGCTGGGCTGCACTTTCCCCTTGCCTCACGTCAAAGCAGCAGAAACTCTCGGCTGCACTCTGTATTTCCAGTCTCCGCTGCATCTACCACTGTCAGCTCTGCATCTCCGAGCATAAAGCTGGGCACAATGCTTTCCAGGGAAAGCTGGAAGAGAAATAGGTAGCAGCACAAGTAGCCGCAGGTGGAACTTTCTGTTTTCAAGTGCTAACGTGAATCCGCACACAAGCGAGAGGCAGCCACGCTTCCTCTTGCAGCCTGTGCCGTGCGCATAGCAGCTCCGTGCTCTGCGCCTTCATTGTGCCGGAGTGGAAGCGGTGTCTACTTGTCGCCCAGAGAGCACGGTGCCGCCAGAGAAATGCTCCAGCCTGCTGCCTCTGCCCAAACACGCCTGGGCTCTGCACTTTCTCTCTCAGCGCTAGGGAGCAGCACATTCGCTCTGCCTTGCAGCCTGAATCTGAACGGAAAGCTTCTCAGCTAAGTCTCGCCCAGAGAACAGGTTGAGGTCAACGAGCTTCCCCGGAGCTTACCCTCGACGCCTGGAAACCTGTATTTGCAGCACATCCTAGTGGGAGCCCTCTTTCCCTTACAGCCTGCACAGCGCTGGCAGATGGCGGTGCTCTCTGCACCTGCCTTCTCACTTGCAAGTACCCCCGCCAAGCTTTACAGCCTTGCAGGGAGCCAAGAGGCGGATAGGCGTGTCGCCCAGAAGAACGTGCCAGGACGAAAAGATGCTCTTCCTTTCTCCTGCTCCTTGCCCGAATTGGGGTGCTGTGTTGAAAGTCTTGCCCAGCGAAAAGCTACTGCAGCAAGTGTTTCTCTCCAAACGCATTTCGCTGAGCGAGAGCTCCACGGACAGCTTGGACTCGGTGAAACGGCAAGAAAATACTTGTAGTCCGTTGAGCTGAGGAAAATCCCTGCACAGCAGCACACTGTGGCTGCGTGCAGTGTTCACGCTGAAGAGCGGCAAAGCTCCAAGCCATGGCTGGGCTTCACTTCTGCCCAGAGCACAGAAGGCGAAGAAGCAAGCAGCTGCGCACCGGGCTCATGTACTCAGGGGAGCCAATTTCAAATGTCCAGCCAAGAGCTGCTTCACAAGCAGCTGCAGCTGAGAAGGCTCTGGCTGCTTCCGAAAGGAAGGCGCAGCCCTTGCACTCGTGGACACAAGCTGGCCAGAAGCAGCTTCCTAAACCTTCCGTGCTGCAGAGTGCATGCAGCTGGAGCCCAGGCAGAAGGAGGCGTCCAGAAAGAAGGCGTTCTTCAAGTCCCCCCCCTCCTCCAGGCAGCCTTGAAACTGAGCACAACACACTGCGCCTCGGCAGCTTCCTTCTCCCATAGACCGACCGTCCCCTTCTTCACTCTCGCAGCTCCCTTGCCCGCTTGCAGCAGCTGCTGCCAAAGAAAAAGGCTCCAGAAGTCAAAGCCTCTGCTGGGCTGCACTTTCCCCTTGCCTCACGTCAAAGCAGCAGAAACTCTCGGCTGCACTCTGTATTTCCAGTCTCCGCTGCATCTACCACTGTCAGCTCTGCATCTCCGAGCATAAAGCTGGGCACAATGCTTTCCAGGGAAAGCTGGAAGAGAAATAGGTAGCAGCACAAGTAGCCGCAGGTGGAACTTTCTGTTTTCAAGTGCTAACGTGAATCCGCACACAAGCGAGAGGCAGCCACGCTTCCTCTTGCAGCCTGTGCCGTGCGCATAGCAGCTCCGTGCTCTGCGCCTTCATTGTGCCGGAGTGGAAGCGGTGTCTACTTGTCGCCCAGAGAGCACGGTGCCGGCAGAGAAATGCTCCAGCCTGCTGCCTCTGCCCAAACACGCCTGGGCTCTGCACTTTCTCTCTCAGCGCTAGGGAGCAGCACATTCGCTCTGCCTTGCAGCCTGAATCTGAACGGAAAGCTTCTCAGCTAAGTCTCGCCCAGAGAACAGGTTGAGGTCAACGAGCTTCCCCGGAGCTTACCCTCGACGCCTGGAAACCTGTATTTGCAGCACATCCTAGTGGGAGCCCTCTTTCCCTTACAGCCTGCACAGCGCTGGCAGATGGCGGTGCTCTCTGCACCTGCCTTCTCACTTGCAAGTACCCCCGCCAAGCTTTACAGCCTTGCAGGGAGCCAAGAGGCGGATAGGCGTGTCGCCCAGAAGAACGTGCCAGGACGAAAAGATGCTCTTCCTTTCTCCTGCTCCTTGCCCGAATTGGGGTGCTGTGTTGAAAGTCTTGCCCGGCGAAAAGCTACTGCAGCAAGTGTTTCTCTCCAAACGCATTTCGCTGAGCGAGAGCTCCACGGACAGCTTGGACTCGGTGAAACGGCAAGAAAATGCTTGTAGTCCGTTGAGCTGAGGAAAATCCCTGCACAGCAGCACACTGTGGCTGCGTGCAGTGTTCACGCTGAAGAGCGGCAAAGCTCCAAGCCATGGCTGGGCTTCACTTCTGCCCAGAGCACAGAAGGCGAAGAAGCAAGCAGCTGCGCACCGGGCTCATGTACTCAGGGGAGCCAATTTCAAATGTCCAGCCAAGAGCTGCTTCACAAGCAGCTGCAGCTGAGAAGGCTCTGGCTGCTTCCCAAAGGAAGGCGCAGCCCTTGCACTCGTGGACACAAGCTGGCCAGAAGCAGCTTCCTAAACCTTCCGTGCTGCAGAGTGCATGCAGCTGGAGCCCAGGCAGAAGGAGGCGTCCAGAAAGAAGGCGTTCTTCAAGTCCCCCCCCTCCTCCAGGCAGCCTTGAAACTGAGCACAACACACTGCGCCTCGGCAGCTTCCTTCTCCCATAGACCGACCGTCCCCTTCTTCACTCTCGCAGCTCCCTTGCCCGCTTGCAGCAGCTGCTGCCAAAGAAAAAGGCTCCAGAAGTCAAAGCCTCTGCTGGGCTGCACTTTCCCCTTGCCTCACGTCAAAGCAGCAGAAACTCTCGGCTGCACTCTGTATTTCCAGTCTCCGCTGCATCTACCACTGTCAGCTCTGCATCTCCGAGCATAAAGCTGGGCACAATGCTTTCCAGGGAAAGCTGGAAGAGAAATAGGTAGCAGCACAAGTAGCCGCAGGTGGAACTTTCTGTTTTCAAGTGCTAACGTGAATCCGCACACAAGCGAGAGGCAGCCACGCTTCCTCTTGCAGCCTGTGCCGTGCGCATAGCAGCTCCGTGCTCTGCGCCTTCATTGTGCCGGAGTGGAAGCGGTGTCTACTTGTCGCCCAGAGAGCACGGTGCCGCCAGAGAAATGCTCCAGCCTGCTGCCTCTGCCCAAACACGCCTGGGCTCTGCACTTTCTCTCTCAGCGCTAGGGAGCAGCACATTCGCTCTGCCTTGCAGCCTGAATCTGAACGGAAAGCTTCTCAGCTAAGTCTCGCCCAGAGAACAGGTTGAGGTCAACGAGCTTCCCCGGAGCTTACCCTCGACGCCTGGAAACCTGTATTTGCAGCACATCCTAGTGGGAGCCCTCTTTCCCTTACAGCCTGCACAGCGCTGGCAGATGGCGGTGCTCTCTGCACCTGCCTTCTCACTTGCAAGTACCCCCGCCAAGCTTTACAGCCTTGCAGGGAGCCAAGAGGCGGATAGGCGTGTCGCCCAGAAGAACGTGCCAGGACGAAAAGATGCTCTTCCTTTCTCCTGCTCCTTGCCCGAATTGGGGTGCTGTGTTGAAAGTCTTGCCCGGCGAAAAGCTACTGCAGCAAGTGTTTCTCTCCAAACGCATTTCGCTGAGCGAGAGCTCCACGGACAGCTTGGACTCGGTGAAACGGCAAGAAAATGCTTGTAGTCCGTTGAGCTGAGGAAAATCCCTGCACAGCAGCACACTGTGGCTGCGTGCAGTGTTCACGCTGAAGAGCGGCAAAGCTCCAAGCCATGGCTGGGCTTCACTTCTGCCCAGAGCACAGAAGGCGAAGAAGCAAGCAGCTGCGCACCGGGCTCATGTACTCAGGGGAGCCAATTTCAAATGTCCAGCCAAGAGCTGCTTCACAAGCAGCTGCAGCTGAGAAGGCTCTGGCTGCTTCCGAAAGGAAGGCGCAGCCCTTGCACTCGTGGACACAAGCTGGCCAGAAGCAGCTTCCTAAACCTTCCGTGCTGCAGAGTGCATGCAGCTGGAGCCCAGGCAGAAGGAGGCGTCCAGAAAGAAGGCGTTCTTCAAGTCCCCCCCCTCCTCCAGGCAGCCTTGAAACTGAGCACAACACACTGCGCCTCGGCAGCTTCCTTCTCCCATAGACCGACCGTCCCCTTCTTCACTCTCGCAGCTCCCTTGCCCGCTTGCAGCAGCTGCTGCCAAAGAAAAAGGCTCCAGAAGTCAAAGCCTCTGCTGGGCTGCACTTTCCCCTTGCCTCACGTCAAAGCAGCAGAAACTCTCGGCTGCACTCTGTATTTCCAGTCTCCGCTGCATCTACCACTGTCAGCTCTGCATCTCCGAGCATAAAGCTGGGCACAATGCTTTCCAGGGAAAGCTGGAAGAGAAATAGGTAGCAGCACAAGTAGCCGCAGGTGGAACTTTCTGTTTTCAAGTGCTAACGTGAATCCGCACACAAGCGAGAGGCAGCCACGCTTCCTCTTGCAGCCTGTGCCGTGCGCATAGCAGCTCCGTGCTCTGCGCCTTCATTGTGCCGGAGTGGAAGCGGTGTCTACTTGTCGCCCAGAGAGCACGGTGCCGGCAGAGAAATGCTCCAGCCTGCTGCCTCTGCCCAAACACGCCTGGGCTCTGCACTTTCTCTCTCAGCGCTAGGGAGCAGCACATTCGCTCTGCCTTGCAGCCTGAATCTGAACGGAAAGCTTCTCAGCTAAGTCTCGCCCAGAGAACAGGTTGAGGTCAACGAGCTTCCCCGGAGCTTACCCTCGACGCCTGGAAACCTGTATTTGCAGCACATCCTAGTGGGAGCCCTCTTTCCCTTACAGCCTGCACAGCGCTGGCAGATGGCGGTGCTCTCTGCACCTGCCTTCTCACTTGCAAGTACCCCCGCCAAGCTTTACAGCCTTGCAGGGAGCCAAGAGGCGGATAGGCGTGTCGCCCAGAAGAACGTGCCAGGACGAAAAGATGCTCTTCCTTTCTCCTGCTCCTTGCCCGAATTGGGGTGCTGTGTTGAAAGTCTTGCCCGGCGAAAAGCTACTGCAGCAAGTGTTTCTCTCCAAACGCATTTCGCTGAGCGAGAGCTCCACGGACAGCTTGGACTCGGTGAAACGGCAAGAAAATGCTTGTAGTCCGTTGAGCTGAGGAAAATCCCTGCACAGCAGCACACTGTGGCTGCGTGCAGTGTTCACGCTGAAGAGCGGCAAAGCTCCAAGCCATGGCTGGGCTTCACTTCTGCCCAGAGCACAGAAGGCGAAGAAGCAAGCAGCTGCGCACCGGGCTCATGTACTCAGGGGAGCCAATTTCAAATGTCCAGCCAAGAGCTGCTTCACAAGCAGCTGCAGCTGAGAAGGCTCTGGCTGCTTCCCAAAGGAAGGCGCAGCCCTTGCACTCGTGGACACAAGCTGGCCAGAAGCAGCTTCCTAAACCTTCCGTGCTGCAGAGTGCATGCAGCTGGAGCCCAGGCAGAAGGAGGCGTCCAGAAAGAAGGCGTTCTTCAAGTCCCCCCCCTCCTCCAGGCAGCCTTGAAACTGAGCACAACACACTGCGCCTCGGCAGCTTCCTTCTCCCATAGACCGACCGTCCCCTTCTTCACTCTCGCAGCTCCCTTGCCCGCTTGCAGCAGCTGCTGCCAAAGAAAAAGGCTCCAGAAGTCAAAGCCTCTGCTGGGCTGCACTTTCCCCTTGCCTCACGTCAAAGCAGCAGAAACTCTCGGCTGCACTCTGTATTTCCAGTCTCCGCTGCATCTACCACTGTCAGCTCTGCATCTCCGAGCATAAAGCTGGGCACAATGCTTTCCAGGGAAAGCTGGAAGAGAAATAGGTAGCAGCACAAGTAGCCGCAGGTGGAACTTTCTGTTTTCAAGTGCTAACGTGAATCCGCACACAAGCGAGAGGCAGCCACGCTTCCTCTTGCAGCCTGTGCCGTGCGCATAGCAGCTCCGTGCTCTGCGCCTTCATTGTGCCGGAGTGGAAGCGGTGTCTACTTGTCGCCCAGAGAGCACGGTGCCGCCAGAGAAATGCTCCAGCCTGCTGCCTCTGCCCAAACACGCCTGGGCTCTGCACTTTCTCTCTCAGCGCTAGGGAGCAGCACATTCGCTCTGCCTTGCAGCCTGAATCTGAACGGAAAGCTTCTCAGCTAAGTCTCGCCCAGAGAACAGGTTGAGGTCAACGAGCTTCCCCGGAGCTTACCCTCGACGCCTGGAAACCTGTATTTGCAGCACATCCTAGTGGGAGCCCTCTTTCCCTTACAGCCTGCACAGCGCTGGCAGATGGCGGTGCTCTCTGCACCTGCCTTCTCACTTGCAAGTACCCCCGCCAAGCTTTACAGCCTTGCAGGGAGCCAAGAGGCGGATAGGCGTGTCGCCCAGAAGAACGTGCCAGGACGAAAAGATGCTCTTCCTTTCTCCTGCTCCTTGCCCGAATTGGGGTGCTGTGTTGAAAGTCTTGCCCGGCGAAAAGCTACTGCAGCAAGTGTTTCTCTCCAAACGCATTTCGCTGAGCGAGAGCTCCACGGACAGCTTGGACTCGGTGAAACGGCAAGAAAATGCTTGTAGTCCGTTGAGCTGAGGAAAATCCCTGCACAGCAGCACACTGTGGCTGCGTGCAGTGTTCACGCTGAAGAGCGGCAAAGCTCCAAGCCATGGCTGGGCTTCACTTCTGCCCAGAGCACAGAAGGCGAAGAAGCAAGCAGCTGCGCACCGGGCTCATGTACTCAGGGGAGCCAATTTCAAATGTCCAGCCAAGAGCTGCTTCACAAGCAGCTGCAGCTGAGAAGGCTCTGGCTGCTTCCCAAAGGAAGGCGCAGCCCTTGCACTCGTGGACACAAGCTGGCCAGAAGCAGCTTCCTAAACCTTCCGTGCTGCAGAGTGCATGCAGCTGGAGCCCAGGCAGAAGGAGGCGTCCAGAAAGAAGGCGTTCTTCAAGTCCCCCCCCTCCTCCAGGCAGCCTTGAAACTGAGCACAACACACTGCGCCTCGGCAGCTTCCTTCTCCCATAGACCGACCGTCCCCTTCTTCACTCTCGCAGCTCCCTTGCCCGCTTGCAGCAGCTGCTGCCAAAGAAAAAGGCTCCAGAAGTCAAAGCCTCTGCTGGGCTGCACTTTCCCCTTGCCTCACGTCAAAGCAGCAGAAACTCTCGGCTGCACTCTGTATTTCCAGTCTCCGCTGCATCTACCACTGTCAGCTCTGCATCTCCGAGCATAAAGCTGGGCACAATGCTTTCCAGGGAAAGCTGGAAGAGAAATAGGTAGCAGCACAAGTAGCCGCAGGTGGAACTTTCTGTTTTCAAGTGCTAACGTGAATCCGCACACAAGCGAGAGGCAGCCACGCTTCCTCTTGCAGCCTGTGCCGTGCGCATAGCAGCTCCGTGCTCTGCGCCTTCATTGTGCCGGAGTGGAAGCGGTGTCTACTTGTCGCCCAGAGAGCACGGTGCCGCCAGAGAAATGCTCCAGCCTGCTGCCTCTGCCCAAACACGCCTGGGCTCTGCACTTTCTCTCTCAGCGCTAGGGAGCAGCACATTCGCTCTGCCTTGCAGCCTGAATCTGAACGGAAAGCTTCTCAGCTAAGTCTCGCCCAGAGAACAGGTTGAGGTCAACGAGCTTCCCCGGAGCTTACCCTCGACGCCTGGAAACCTGTATTTGCAGCACATCCTAGTGGGAGCCCTCTTTCCCTTACAGCCTGCACAGCGCTGGCAGATGGCGGTGCTCTCTGCACCTGCCTTCTCACTTGCAAGTACCCCCGCCAAGCTTTACAGCCTTGCAGGGAGCCAAGAGGCGGATAGGCGTGTCGCCCAGAAGAACGTGCCAGGACGAAAAGATGCTCTTCCTTTCTCCTGCTCCTTGCCCGAATTGGGGTGCTGTGTTGAAAGTCTTGCCCGGCGAAAAGCTACTGCAGCAAGTGTTTCTCTCCAAACGCATTTCGCTGAGCGAGAGCTCCACGGACAGCTTGGACTCGGTGAAACGGCAAGAAAATGCTTGTAGTCCGTTGAGCTGAGGAAAATCCCTGCACAGCAGCACACTGTGGCTGCGTGCAGTGTTCACGCTGAAGAGCGGCAAAGCTCCAAGCCATGGCTGGGCTTCACTTCTGCCCAGAGCACAGAAGGCGAAGAAGCAAGCAGCTGCGCACCGGGCTCATGTACTCAGGGGAGCCAATTTCAAATGTCCAGCCAAGAGCTGCTTCACAAGCAGCTGCAGCTGAGAAGGCTCTGGCTGCTTCCGAAAGGAAGGCGCAGCCCTTGCACTCGTGGACACAAGCTGGCCAGAAGCAGCTTCCTAAACCTTCCGTGCTGCAGAGTGCATGCAGCTGGAGCCCAGGCAGAAGGAGGCGTCCAGAAAGAAGGCGTTCTTCAAGTCCCCCCCCTCCTCCAGGCAGCCTTGAAACTGAGCACAACACACTGCGCCTCGGCAGCTTCCTTCTCCCATAGACCGACCGTCCCCTTCTTCACTCTCGCAGCTCCCTTGCCCGCTTGCAGCAGCTGCTGCCAAAGAAAAAGGCTCCAGAAGTCAAAGCCTCTGCTGGGCTGCACTTTCCCCTTGCCTCACGTCAAAGCAGCAGAAACTCTCGGCTGCACTCTGTATTTCCAGTCTCCGCTGCATCTACCACTGTCAGCTCTGCATCTCCGAGCATAAAGCTGGGCACAATGCTTTCCAGGGAAAGCTGGAAGAGAAATAGGTAGCAGCACAAGTAGCCGCAGGTGGAACTTTCTGTTTTCAAGTGCTAACGTGAATCCGCACACAAGCGAGAGGCAGCCACGCTTCCTCTTGCAGCCTGTGCCGTGCGCATAGCAGCTCCGTGCTCTGCGCCTTCATTGTGCCGGAGTGGAAGCGGTGTCTACTTGTCGCCCAGAGAGCACGGTGCCGCCAGAGAAATGCTCCAGCCTGCTGCCTCTGCCCAAACACGCCTGGGCTCTGCACTTTCTCTCTCAGCGCTAGGGAGCAGCACATTCGCTCTGCCTTGCAGCCTGAATCTGAACGGAAAGCTTCTCAGCTAAGTCTCGCCCAGAGAACAGGTTGAGGTCAACGAGCTTCCCCGGAGCTTACCCTCGACGCCTGGAAACCTGTATTTGCAGCACATCCTAGTGGGAGCCCTCTTTCCCTTACAGCCTGCACAGCGCTGGCAGATGGCGGTGCTCTCTGCACCTGCCTTCTCACTTGCAAGTACCCCCGCCAAGCTTTACAGCCTTGCAGGGAGCCAAGAGGCGGATAGGCGTGTCGCCCAGAAGAACGTGCCAGGACGAAAAGATGCTCTTCCTTTCTCCTGCTCCTTGCCCGAATTGGGGTGCTGTGTTGAAAGTCTTGCCCGGCGAAAAGCTACTGCAGCAAGTGTTTCTCTCCAAACGCATTTCGCTGAGCGAGAGCTCCACGGACAGCTTGGACTCGGTGAAACGGCAAGAAAATGCTTGTAGTCCGTTGAGCTGAGGAAAATCCCTGCACAGCAGCACACTGTGGCTGCGTGCAGTGTTCACGCTGAAGAGCGGCAAAGCTCCAAGCCATGGCTGGGCTTCACTTCTGCCCAGAGCACAGAAGGCGAAGAAGCAAGCAGCTGCGCACCGGGCTCATGTACTCAGGGGAGCCAATTTCAAATGTCCAGCCAAGAGCTGCTTCACAAGCAGCTGCAGCTGAGAAGGCTCTGGCCGCTTCCGAAAGGAAGGCGCAGCCCTTGCACTCGTGGACACAAGCTGGCCAGAAGCAGCTTCCTAAACCTTCCGTGCTGCAGAGTGCATGCAGCTGGAGCCCAGGCAGAAGGAGGCGTCCAGAAAGAAGGCGTTCTTCAAGTCCCCCCCCTCCTCCAGGCAGCCTTGAAACTGAGCACAACACACTGCGCCTCGGCAGCTTCCTTCTCCCATAGACCGACCGTCCCCTTCTTCACTCTCGCAGCTCCCTTGCCCGCTTGCAGCAGCTGCTGCCAAAGAAAAAGGCTCCAGAAGTCAAAGCCTCTGCTGGGCTGCACTTTCCCCTTGCCTCACGTCAAAGCAGCAGAAACTCTCGGCTGCACTCTGTATTTCCAGTCTCCGCTGCATCTACCACTGTCAGCTCTGCATCTCCGAGCATAAAGCTGGGCACAATGCTTTCCAGGGAAAGCTGGAAGAGAAATAGGTAGCAGCACAAGTAGCCGCAGGTGGAACTTTCTGTTTTCAAGTGCTAACGTGAATCCGCACACAAGCGAGAGGCAGCCACGCTTCCTCTTGCAGCCTGTGCCGTGCGCATAGCAGCTCCGTGCTCTGCGCCTTCATTGTGCCGGAGTGGAAGCGGTGTCTACTTGTCGCCCAGAGAGCACGGTGCCGCCAGAGAAATGCTCCAGCCTGCTGCCTCTGCCCAAACACGCCTGGGCTCTGCACTTTCTCTCTCAGCGCTAGGGAGCAGCACATTCGCTCTGCCTTGCAGCCTGAATCTGAACGGAAAGCTTCTCAGCTAAGTCTCGCCCAGAGAACAGGTTGAGGTCAACGAGCTTCCCCGGAGCTTACCCTCGACGCCTGGAAACCTGTATTTGCAGCACATCCTAGTGGGAGCCCTCTTTCCCTTACAGCCTGCACAGCGCTGGCAGATGGCGGTGCTCTCTGCACCTGCCTTCTCACTTGCAAGTACCCCCGCCAAGCTTTACAGCCTTGCAGGGAGCCAAGAGGCGGATAGGCGTGTCGCCCAGAAGAACGTGCCAGGACGAAAAGATGCTCTTCCTTTCTCCTGCTCCTTGCCCGAATTGGGGTGCTGTGTTGAAAGTCTTGCCCGGCGAAAAGCTACTGCAGCAAGTGTTTCTCTCCAAACGCATTTCGCTGAGCGAGAGCTCCACGGACAGCTTGGACTCGGTGAAACGGCAAGAAAATGCTTGTAGTCCGTTGAGCTGAGGAAAATCCCTGCACAGCAGCACACTGTGGCTGCGTGCAGTGTTCACGCTGAAGAGCGGCAAAGCTCCAAGCCATGGCTGGGCTTCACTTCTGCCCAGAGCACAGAAGGCGAAGAAGCAAGCAGCTGCGCACCGGGCTCATGTACTCAGGGGAGCCAATTTCAAATGTCCAGCCAAGAGCTGCTTCACAAGCAGCTGCAGCTGAGAAGGCTCTGGCCGCTTCCGAAAGGAAGGCGCAGCCCTTGCACTCGTGGACACAAGCTGGCCAGAAGCAGCTTCCTAAACCTTCCGTGCTGCAGAGTGCATGCAGCTGGAGCCCAGGCAGAAGGAGGCGTCCAGAAAGAAGGCGTTCTTCAAGTCCCCCCCCTCCTCCAGGCAGCCTTGAAACTGAGCACAACACACTGCGCCTCGGCAGCTTCCTTCTCCCATAGACCGACCGTCCCCTTCTTCACTCTCGCAGCTCCCTTGCCCGCTTGCAGCAGCTGCTGCCAAAGAAAAAGGCTCCAGAAGTCAAAGCCTCTGCTGGGCTGCACTTTCCCCTTGCCTCACGTCAAAGCAGCAGAAACTCTCGGCTGCACTCTGTATTTCCAGTCTCCGCTGCATCTACCACTGTCAGCTCTGCATCTCCGAGCATAAAGCTGGGCACAATGCTTTCCAGGGAAAGCTGGAAGAGAAATAGGTAGCAGCACAAGTAGCCGCAGGTGGAACTTTCTGTTTTCAAGTGCTAACGTGAATCCGCACACAAGCGAGAGGCAGCCACGCTTCCTCTTGCAGCCTGTGCCGTGCGCATAGCAGCTCCGTGCTCTGCGCCTTCATTGTGCCGGAGTGGAAGCGGTGTCTACTTGTCGCCCAGAGAGCACGGTGCCGGCAGAGAAATGCTCCAGCCTGCTGCCTCTGCCCAAACACGCCTGGGCTCTGCACTTTCTCTCTCAGCGCTAGGGAGCAGCACATTCGCTCTGCCTTGCAGCCTGAATCTGAACGGAAAGCTTCTCAGCTAAGTCTCGCCCAGAGAACAGGTTGAGGTCAACGAGCTTCCCCGGAGCTTACCCTCGACGCCTGGAAACCTGTATTTGCAGCACATCCTAGTGGGAGCCCTCTTTCCCTTACAGCCTGCACAGCGCTGGCAGATGGCGGTGCTCTCT
Organism: Coloeus monedula; assembly: GCF_965178545.1. NCBI lineage: Eukaryota > Metazoa > Chordata > Aves > Passeriformes > Corvidae > Coloeus > Coloeus monedula. Next base: position 25,463 of record NW_028120328.1, read on the forward strand.
GCACCTGCCTTCTCACTTGCAAGTACCCCCGCCAAGCTTTACAGCCTTGCAGGGAGCCAAGAGGCGGATAGGCGTGTCGCCCAGAAGAACGTGGCAGGACGAAAAGATGCTCTTCCTTTCTCCTGCTCCTTGCCCGAATTGGGGTGCTGTGTTGAAAGTCTTGCCCAGCGAAAAGCTACTGCAGCAAGTGTTTCTCTCCAAACGCATTTCGCTGAGCGAGAGCTCCACGGACAGCTTGGACTCGGTGAAACGGCAAGAAAATGCTTGTAGTCCGTTGAGCTGAGGAAAATCCCTGCACAGCAGCACACTGTGGCTGCGTGCAGTGTTCACGCTGAAGAGCGGCAAAGCTCCAAGCCATGGCTGGGCTTCACTTCTGCCCAGAGCACAGAAGGCGAAGAAGCAAGCAGCTGCGCACCGGGCTCATGTACTCAGGGGAGCCAATTTCAAATGTCCAGCCAAGAGCTGCTTCACAAGCAGCTGCAGCTGAGAAGGCTCTGGCCGCTTCCGAAAGGAAGGCGCAGCCCTTGCACTCGTGGACACAAGCTGGCCAGAAGCAGCTTCCTAAACCTTCCGTGCTGCAGAGTGCATGCAGCTGGAGCCCAGGCAGAAGGAGGCGTCCAGAAAGAAGGCGTTCTTCAAGTCCCCCCCCTCCTCCAGGCAGCCTTGAAACTGAGCACAACACACTGCGCCTCGGCAGCTTCCTTCTCCCATAGACCGACCGTCCCCTTCTTCACTCTCGCAGCTCCCTTGCCCGCTTGCAGCAGCTGCTGCCAAAGAAAAAGGCTCCAGAAGTCAAAGCCTCTGCTGGGCTGCACTTTCCCCTTGCCTCACGTCAAAGCAGCAGAAACTCTCGGCTGCACTCTGTATTTCCAGTCTCCGCTGCATCTACCACTGTCAGCTCTGCATCTCCGAGCATAAAGCTGGGCACAATGCTTTCCAGGGAAAGCTGGAAGAGAAATAGGTAGCAGCACAAGTAGCCGCAGGTGGAACTTTCTGTTTTCAAGTGCTAACGTGAATCCGCACACAAGCGAGAGGCAGCCACGCTTCCTCTTGCAGCCTGTGCCGTGCGCATAGCAGCTCCGTGCTCTGCGCCTTCATTGTGCCGGAGTGGAAGCGGTGTCTACTTGTCGCCCAGAGAGCACGGTGCCGGCAGAGAAATGCTCCAGCCTGCTGCCTCTGCCCAAACACGCCTGGGCTCTGCACTTTCTCTCTCAGCGCTAGGGAGCAGCACATTCGCTCTGCCTTGCAGCCTGAATCTGAACGGAAAGCTTCTCAGCTAAGTCTCGCCCAGAGAACAGGTTGAGGTCAACGAGCTTCCCCGGAGCTTACCCTCGACGCCTGGAAACCTGTATTTGCAGCACATCCTAGTGGGAGCCCTCTTTCCCTTACAGCCTGCACAGCGCTGGCAGATGGCGGTGCTCTCTGCACCTGCCTTCTCACTTGCAAGTACCCCCGCCAAGCTTTACAGCCTTGCAGGGAGCCAAGAGGCGGATAGGCGTGTCGCCCAGAAGAACGTGCCAGGACGAAAAGATGCTCTTCCTTTCTCCTGCTCCTTGCCCGAATTGGGGTGCTGTGTTGAAAGTCTTGCCCGGCGAAAAGCTACTGCAGCAAGTGTTTCTCTCCAAACGCATTTCGCTGAGCGAGAGCTCCACGGACAGCTTGGACTCGGTGAAACGGCAAGAAAATGCTTGTAGTCCGTTGAGCTGAGGAAAATCCCTGCACAGCAGCACACTGTGGCTGCGTGCAGTGTTCACGCTGAAGAGCGGCAAAGCTCCAAGCCATGGCTGGGCTTCACTTCTGCCCAGAGCACAGAAGGCGAAGAAGCAAGCAGCTGCGCACCGGGCTCATGTACTCAGGGGAGCCAATTTCAAATGTCCAGCCAAGAGCTGCTTCACAAGCAGCTGCAGCTGAGAAGGCTCTGGCTGCTTCCGAAAGGAAGGCGCAGCCCTTGCACTCGTGGACACAAGCTGGCCAGAAGCAGCTTCCTAAACCTTCCGTGCTGCAGAGTGCATGCAGCTGGAGCCCAGGCAGAAGGAGGCGTCCAGAAAGAAGGCGTTCTTCAAGTCCCCCCCCTCCTCCAGGCAGCCTTGAAACTGAGCACAACACACTGCGCCTCGGCAGCTTCCTTCTCCCATAGACCGACCGTCCCCTTCTTCACTCTCGCAGCTCCCTTGCCCGCTTGCAGCAGCTGCTGCCAAAGAAAAAGGCTCCAGAAGTCAAAGCCTCTGCTGGGCTGCACTTTCCCCTTGCCTCACGTCAAAGCAGCAGAAACTCTCGGCTGCACTCTGTATTTCCAGTCTCCGCTGCATCTACCACTGTCAGCTCTGCATCTCCGAGCATAAAGCTGGGCACAATGCTTTCCAGGGAAAGCTGGAAGAGAAATAGGTAGCAGCACAAGTAGCCGCAGGTGGAACTTTCTGTTTTCAAGTGCTAACGTGAATCCGCACACAAGCGAGAGGCAGCCACGCTTCCTCTTGCAGCCTGTGCCGTGCGCATAGCAGCTCCGTGCTCTGCGCCTTCATTGTGCCGGAGTGGAAGCGGTGTCTACTTGTCGCCCAGAGAGCACGGTGCCGGCAGAGAAATGCTCCAGCCTGCTGCCTCTGCCCAAACACGCCTGGGCTCTGCACTTTCTCTCTCAGCGCTAGGGAGCAGCACATTCGCTCTGCCTTGCAGCCTGAATCTGAACGGAAAGCTTCTCAGCTAAGTCTCGCCCAGAGAACAGGTTGAGGTCAACGAGCTTCCCCGGAGCTTACCCTCGACGCCTGGAAACCTGTATTTGCAGCACATCCTAGTGGGAGCCCTCTTTCCCTTACAGCCTGCACAGCGCTGGCAGATGGCGGTGCTCTCTGCACCTGCCTTCTCACTTGCAAGTACCCCCGCCAAGCTTTACAGCCTTGCAGGGAGCCAAGAGGCGGATAGGCGTGTCGCCCAGAAGAACGTGCCAGGACGAAAAGATGCTCTTCCTTTCTCCTGCTCCTTGCCCGAATTGGGGTGCTGTGTTGAAAGTCTTGCCCGGCGAAAAGCTACTGCAGCAAGTGTTTCTCTCCAAACGCATTTCGCTGAGCGAGAGCTCCACGGACAGCTTGGACTCGGTGAAACGGCAAGAAAATGCTTGTAGTCCGTTGAGCTGAGGAAAATCCCTGCACAGCAGCACACTGTGGCTGCGTGCAGTGTTCACGCTGAAGAGCGGCAAAGCTCCAAGCCATGGCTGGGCTTCACTTCTGCCCAGAGCACAGAAGGCGAAGAAGCAAGCAGCTGCGCACCGGGCTCATGTACTCAGGGGAGCCAATTTCAAATGTCCAGCCAAGAGCTGCTTCACAAGCAGCTGCAGCTGAGAAGGCTCTGGCTGCTTCCGAAAGGAAGGCGCAGCCCTTGCACTCGTGGACACAAGCTGGCCAGAAGCAGCTTCCTAAACCTTCCGTGCTGCAGAGTGCATGCAGCTGGAGCCCAGGCAGAAGGAGGCGTCCAGAAAGAAGGCGTTCTTCAAGTCCCCCCCCTCCTCCAGGCAGCCTTGAAACTGAGCACAACACACTGCGCCTCGGCAGCTTCCTTCTCCCATAGACCGACCGTCCCCTTCTTCACTCTCGCAGCTCCCTTGCCCGCTTGCAGCAGCTGCTGCCAAAGAAAAAGGCTCCAGAAGTCAAAGCCTCTGCTGGGCTGCACTTTCCCCTTGCCTCACGTCAAAGCAGCAGAAACTCTCGGCTGCACTCTGTATTTCCAGTCTCCGCTGCATCTACCACTGTCAGCTCTGCATCTCCGAGCATAAAGCTGGGCACAATGCTTTCCAGGGAAAGCTGGAAGAGAAATAGGTAGCAGCACAAGTAGCCGCAGGTGGAACTTTCTGTTTTCAAGTGCTAACGTGAATCCGCACACAAGCGAGAGGCAGCCACGCTTCCTCTTGCAGCCTGTGCCGTGCGCATAGCAGCTCCGTGCTCTGCGCCTTCATTGTGCCGGAGTGGAAGCGGTGTCTACTTGTCGCCCAGAGAGCACGGTGCCGCCAGAGAAATGCTCCAGCCTGCTGCCTCTGCCCAAACACGCCTGGGCTCTGCACTTTCTCTCTCAGCGCTAGGGAGCAGCACATTCGCTCTGCCTTGCAGCCTGAATCTGAACGGAAAGCTTCTCAGCTAAGTCTCGACCAGAGAACAGGTTGAGGTCAACGAGCTTCCCCGGAGCTTACCCTCGACGCCTGGAAACCTGTATTTGCAGCACATCCTAGTGGGAGCCCTCTTTCCCTTACAGCCTGCACAGCGCTGGCAGATGGCGGTGCTCTCTGCACCTGCCTTCTCACTTGCAAGTACCCCCGCCAAGCTTTACAGCCTTGCAGGGAGCCAAGAGGCGGATAGGCGTGTCGCCCAGAAGAACGTGCCAGGACGAAAAGATGCTCTTCCTTTCTCCTGCTCCTTGCCCGAATTGGGGTGCTGTGTTGAAAGTCTTGCCCAGCGAAAAGCTACTGCAGCAAGTGTTTCTCTCCAAACGCATTTCGCTGAGCGAGAGCTCCACGGACAGCTTGGACTCGGTGAAACGGCAAGAAAATGCTTGTAGTCCGTTGAGCTGAGGAAAATCCCTGCACAGCAGCACACTGTGGCTGCGTGCAGTGTTCACGCTGAAGAGCGGCAAAGCTCCAAGCCATGGCTGGGCTTCACTTCTGCCCAGAGCACAGAAGGCGAAGAAGCAAGCAGCTGCGCACCGGGCTCATGTACTCAGGGGAGCCAATTTCAAATGTCCAGCCAAGAGCTGCTTCACAAGCAGCTGCAGCTGAGAAGGCTCTGGCTGCTTCCGAAAGGAAGGCGCAGCCCTTGCACTCGTGGACACAAGCTGGCCAGAAGCAGCTTCCTAAACCTTCCGTGCTGCAGAGTGCATGCAGCTGGAGCCCAGGCAGAAGGAGGCGTCCAGAAAGAAGGCGTTCTTCAAGTCCCCCCCCTCCTCCAGGCAGCCTTGAAACTGAGCACAACACACTGCGCCTCGGCAGCTTCCTTCTCCCATAGACCGACCGTCCCCTTCTTCACTCTCGCAGCTCCCTTGCCCGCTTGCAGCAGCTGCTGCCAAAGAAAAAGGCTCCAGAAGTCAAAGCCTCTGCTGGGCTGCACTTTCCCCTTGCCTCACGTCAAAGCAGCAGAAACTCTCGGCTGCACTCTGTATTTCCAGTCTCCGCTGCATCTACCACTGTCAGCTCTGCATCTCCGAGCATAAAGCTGGGCACAATGCTTTCCAGGGAAAGCTGGAAGAGAAATAGGTAGCAGCACAAGTAGCCGCAGGTGGAACTTTCTGTTTTCAAGTGCTAACGTGAATCCGCACACAAGCGAGAGGCAGCCACGCTTCCTCTTGCAGCCTGTGCCGTGCGCATAGCAGCTCCGTGCTCTGCGCCTTCATTGTGCCGGAGTGGAAGCGGTGTCTACTTGTCGCCCAGAGAGCACGGTGCCGCCAGAGAAATGCTCCAGCCTGCTGCCTCTGCCCAAACACGCCTGGGCTCTGCACTTTCTCTCTCAGCGCTAGGGAGCAGCACATTCGCTCTGCCTTGCAGCCTGAATCTGAACGGAAAGCTTCTCAGCTAAGTCTCGCCCAGAGAACAGGTTGAGGTCAACGAGCTTCCCCGGAGCTTACCCTCGACGCCTGGAAACCTGTATTTGCAGCACATCCTAGTGGGAGCCCTCTTTCCCTTACAGCCTGCACAGCGCTGGCAGATGGCGGTGCTCTCTGCACCTGCCTTCTCACTTGCAAGTACCCCCGCCAAGCTTTACAGCCTTGCAGGGAGCCAAGAGGCGGATAGGCGTGTCGCCCAGAAGAACGTGCCAGGACGAAAAGATGCTCTTCCTTTCTCCTGCTCCTTGCCCGAATTGGGGTGCTGTGTTGAAAGTCTTGCCCGGCGAAAAGCTACTGCAGCAAGTGTTTCTCTCCAAACGCATTTCGCTGAGCGAGAGCTCCACGGACAGCTTGGACTCGGTGAAACGGCAAGAAAATGCTTGTAGTCCGTTGAGCTGAGGAAAATCCCTGCACAGCAGCACACTGTGGCTGCGTGCAGTGTTCACGCTGAAGAGCGGCAAAGCTCCAAGCCATGGCTGGGCTTCACTTCTGCCCAGAGCACAGAAGGCGAAGAAGCAAGCAGCTGCGCACCGGGCTCATGTACTCAGGGGAGCCAATTTCAAATGTCCAGCCAAGAGCTGCTTCACAAGCAGCTGCAGCTGAGAAGGCTCTGGCCGCTTCCGAAAGGAAGGCGCAGCCCTTGCACTCGTGGACACAAGCTGGCCAGAAGCAGCTTCCTAAACCTTCCGTGCTGCAGAGTGCATGCAGCTGGAGCCCAGGCAGAAGGAGGCGTCCAGAAAGAAGGCGTTCTTCAAGTCCCCCCCCTCCTCCAGGCAGCCTTGAAACTGAGCACAACACACTGCGCCTCGGCAGCTTCCTTCTCCCATAGACCGACCGTCCCCTTCTTCACTCTCGCAGCTCCCTTGCCCGCTTGCAGCAGCTGCTGCCAAAGAAAAAGGCTCCAGAAGTCAAAGCCTCTGCTGGGCTGCACTTTCCCCTTGCCTCACGTCAAAGCAGCAGAAACTCTCGGCTGCACTCTGTATTTCCAGTCTCCGCTGCATCTACCACTGTCAGCTCTGCATCTCCGAGCATAAAGCTGGGCACAATGCTTTCCAGGGAAAGCTGGAAGAGAAATAGGTAGCAGCACAAGTAGCCGCAGGTGGAACTTTCTGTTTTCAAGTGCTAACGTGAATCCGCACACAAGCGAGAGGCAGCCACGCTTCCTCTTGCAGCCTGTGCCGTGCGCATAGCAGCTCCGTGCTCTGCGCCTTCATTGTGCCGGAGTGGAAGCGGTGTCTACTTGTCGCCCAGAGAGCACGGTGCCGCCAGAGAAATGCTCCAGCCTGCTGCCTCTGCCCAAACACGCCTGGGCTCTGCACTTTCTCTCTCAGCGCTAGGGAGCAGCACATTCGCTCTGCCTTGCAGCCTGAATCTGAACGGAAAGCTTCTCAGCTAAGTCTCGCCCAGAGAACAGGTTGAGGTCAACGAGCTTCCCCGGAGCTTACCCTCGACGCCTGGAAACCTGTATTTGCAGCACATCCTAGTGGGAGCCCTCTTTCCCTTACAGCCTGCACAGCGCTGGCAGATGGCGGTGCTCTCTGCACCTGCCTTCTCACTTGCAAGTACCCCCGCCAAGCTTTACAGCCTTGCAGGGAGCCAAGAGGCGGATAGGCGTGTCGCCCAGAAGAACGTGCCAGGACGAAAAGATGCTCTTCCTTTCTCCTGCTCCTTGCCCGAATTGGGGTGCTGTGTTGAAAGTCTTGCCCGGCGAAAAGCTACTGCAGCAAGTGTTTCTCTCCAAACGCATTTCGCTGAGCGAGAGCTCCACGGACAGCTTGGACTCGGTGAAACGGCAAGAAAATGCTTGTAGTCCGTTGAGCTGAGGAAAATCCCTGCACAGCAGCACACTGTGGCTGCGTGCAGTGTTCACGCTGAAGAGCGGCAAAGCTCCAAGCCATGGCTGGGCTTCACTTCTGCCCAGAGCACAGAAGGCGAAGAAGCAAGCAGCTGCGCACCGGGCTCATGTACTCAGGGGAGCCAATTTCAAATGTCCAGCCAAGAGCTGCTTCACAAGCAGCTGCAGCTGAGAAGGCTCTGGCTGCTTCCGAAAGGAAGGCGCAGCCCTTGCACTCGTGGACACAAGCTGGCCAGAAGCAGCTTCCTAAACCTTCCGTGCTGCAGAGTGCATGCAGCTGGAGCCCAGGCAGAAGGAGGCGTCCAGAAAGAAGGCGTTCTTCAAGTCCCCCCCCTCCTCCAGGCAGCCTTGAAACTGAGCACAACACACTGCGCCTCGGCAGCTTCCTTCTCCCATAGACCGACCGTCCCCTTCTTCACTCTCGCAGCTCCCTTGCCCGCTTGCAGCAGCTGCTGCCAAAGAAAAAGGCTCCAGAAGTCAAAGCCTCTGCTGGGCTGCACTTTCCCCTTGCCTCACGTCAAAGCAGCAGAAACTCTCGGCTGCACTCTGTATTTCCAGTCTCCGCTGCATCTACCACTGTCAGCTCTGCATCTCCGAGCATAAAGCTGGGCACAATGCTTTCCAGGGAAAGCTGGAAGAGAAATAGGTAGCAGCACAAGTAGCCGCAGGTGGAACTTTCTGTTTTCAAGTGCTAACGTGAATCCGCACACAAGCGAGAGGCAGCCACGCTTCCTCTTGCAGCCTGTGCCGTGCGCATAGCAGCTCCGTGCTCTGCGCCTTCATTGTGCCGGAGTGGAAGCGGTGTCTACTTGTCGCCCAGAGAGCACGGTGCCGGCAGAGAAATGCTCCAGCCTGCTGCCTCTGCCCAAACACGCCTGGGCTCTGCACTTTCTCTCTCAGCGCTAGGGAGCAGCACATTCGCTCTGCCTTGCAGCCTGAATCTGAACGGAAAGCTTCTCAGCTAAGTCTCGCCCAGAGAACAGGTTGAGGTCAACGAGCTTCCCCGGAGCTTACCCTCGACGCCTGGAAACCTGTATTTGCAGCACATCCTAGTGGGAGCCCTCTTTCCCTTACAGCCTGCACAGCGCTGGCAGATGGCGGTGCTCTCTGCACCTGCCTTCTCACTTGCAAGTACCCCCGCCAAGCTTTACAGCCTTGCAGGGAGCCAAGAGGCGGATAGGCGTGTCGCCCAGAAGAACGTGCCAGGACGAAAAGATGCTCTTCCTTTCTCCTGCTCCTTGCCCGAATTGGGGTGCTGTGTTGAAAGTCTTGCCCGGCGAAAAGCTACTGCAGCAAGTGTTTCTCTCCAAACGCATTTCGCTGAGCGAGAGCTCCACGGACAGCTTGGACTCGGTGAAACGGCAAGAAAATGCTTGTAGTCCGTTGAGCTGAGGAAAATCCCTGCACAGCAGCACACTGTGGCTGCGTGCAGTGTTCACGCTGAAGAGCGGCAAAGCTCCAAGCCATGGCTGGGCTTCACTTCTGCCCAGAGCACAGAAGGCGAAGAAGCAAGCAGCTGCGCACCGGGCTCATGTACTCAGGGGAGCCAATTTCAAATGTCCAGCCAAGAGCTGCTTCACAAGCAGCTGCAGCTGAGAAGGCTCTGGCCGCTTCCGAAAGGAAGGCGCAGCCCTTGCACTCGTGGACACAAGCTGGCCAGAAGCAGCTTCCTAAACCTTCCGTGCTGCAGAGTGCATGCAGCTGGAGCCCAGGCAGAAGGAGGCGTCCAGAAAGAAGGCGTTCTTCAAGTCCCCCCCCTCCTCCAGGCAGCCTTGAAACTGAGCACAACACACTGCGCCTCGGCAGCTTCCTTCTCCCATAGACCGACCGTCCCCTTCTTCACTCTCGCAGCTCCCTTGCCCGCTTGCAGCAGCTGCTGCCAAAGAAAAAGGCTCCAGAAGTCAAAGCCTCTGCTGGGCTGCACTTTCCCCTTGCCTCACGTCAAAGCAGCAGAAACTCTCGGCTGCACTCTGTATTTCCAGTCTCCGCTGCATCTACCACTGTCAGCTCTGCATCTCCGAGCATAAAGCTGGGCACAATGCTTTCCAGGGAAAGCTGGAAGAGAAATAGGTAGCAGCACAAGTAGCCGCAGGTGGAACTTTCTGTTTTCAAGTGCTAACGTGAATCCGCACACAAGCGAGAGGCAGCCACGCTTCCTCTTGCAGCCTGTGCCGTGCGCATAGCAGCTCCGTGCTCTGCGCCTTCATTGTGCCGGAGTGGAAGCGGTGTCTACTTGTCGCCCAGAGAGCACGGTGCCGCCAGAGAAATGCTCCAGCCTGCTGCCTCTGCCCAAACACGCCTGGGCTCTGCACTTTCTCTCTCAGCGCTAGGGAGCAGCACATTCGCTCTGCCTTGCAGCCTGAATCTGAACGGAAAGCTTCTCAGCTAAGTCTCGCCCAGAGAACAGGTTGAGGTCAACGAGCTTCCCCGGAGCTTACCCTCGACGCCTGGAAACCTGTATTTGCAGCACATCCTAGTGGGAGCCCTCTTTCCCTTACAGCCTGCACAGCGCTGGCAGATGGCGGTGCTCTCTGCACCTGCCTTCTCACTTGCAAGTACCCCCGCCAAGCTTTACAGCCTTGCAGGGAGCCAAGAGGCGGATAGGCGTGTCGCCCAGAAGAACGTGCCAGGACGAAAAGATGCTCTTCCTTTCTCCTGCTCCTTGCCCGAATTGGGGTGCTGTGTTGAAAGTCTTGCCCGGCGAAAAGCTACTGCAGCAAGTGTTTCTCTCCAAACGCATTTCGCTGAGCGAGAGCTCCACGGACAGCTTGGACTCGGTGAAACGGCAAGAAAATGCTTGTAGTCCGTTGAGCTGAGGAAAATCCCTGCACAGCAGCACACTGTGGCTGCGTGCAGTGTTCACGCTGAAGAGCGGCAAAGCTCCAAGCCATGGCTGGGCTTCACTTCTGCCCAGAGCACAGAAGGCGAAGAAGCAAGCAGCTGCGCACCGGGCTCATGTACTCAGGGGAGCCAATTTCAAATGTCCAGCCAAGAGCTGCTTCACAAGCAGCTGCAGCTGAGAAGGCTCTGGCTGCTTCCCAAAGGAAGGCGCAGCCCTTGCACTCGTGGACACAAGCTGGCCAGAAGCAGCTTCCTAAACCTTCCGTGCTGCAGAGTGCATGCAGCTGGAGCCCAGGCAGAAGGAGGCGTCCAGAAAGAAGGCGTTCTTCAAGTCCCCCCCCTCCTCCAGGCAGCCTTGAAACTGAGCACAACACACTGCGCCTCGGCAGCTTCCTTCTCCCATAGACCGACCGTCCCCTTCTTCACTCTCGCAGCTCCCTTGCCCGCTTGCAGCAGCTGCTGCCAAAGAAAAAGGCTCCAGAAGTCAAAGCCTCTGCTGGGCTGCACTTTCCCCTTGCCTCACGTCAAAGCAGCAGAAACTCTCGGCTGCACTCTGTATTTCCAGTCTCCGCTGCATCTACCACTGTCAGCTCTGCATCTCCGAGCATAAAGCTGGGCACAATGCTTTCCAGGGAAAGCTGGAAGAGAAATAGGTAGCAGCACAAGTAGCCGCAGGTGGAACTTTCTGTTTTCAAGTGCTAACGTGAATCCGCACACAAGCGAGAGGCAGCCACGCTTCCTCTTGCAGCCTGTGCCGTGCGCATAGCAGCTCCGTGCTCTGCGCCTTCATTGTGCCGGAGTGGAAGCGGTGTCTACTTGTCGCCCAGAGAGCACGGTGCCGCCAGAGAAATGCTCCAGCCTGCTGCCTCTGCCCAAACACGCCTGGGCTCTGCACTTTCTCTCTCAGCGCTAGGGAGCAGCACATTCGCTCTGCCTTGCAGCCTGAATCTGAACGGAAAGCTTCTCAGCTAAGTCTCGCCCAGAGAACAGGTTGAGGTCAACGAGCTTCCCCGGAGCTTACCCTCGACGCCTGGAAACCTGTATTTGCAGCACATCCTAGTGGGAGCCCTCTTTCCCTTACAGCCTGCACAGCGCTGGCAGATGGCGGTGCTCTCTGCACCTGCCTTCTCACTTGCAAGTACCCCCGCCAAGCTTTACAGCCTTGCAGGGAGCCAAGAGGCGGATAGGCGTGTCGCCCAGAAGAACGTGCCAGGACGAAAAGATGCTCTTCCTTTCTCCTGCTCCTTGCCCGAATTGGGGTGCTGTGTTGAAAGTCTTGCCCGGCGAAAAGCTACTGCAGCAAGTGTTTCTCTCCAAACGCATTTCGCTGAGCGAGAGCTCCACGGACAGCTTGGACTCGGTGAAACGGCAAGAAAATGCTTGTAGTCCGTTGAGCTGAGGAAAATCCCTGCACAGCAGCACACTGTGGCTGCGTGCAGTGTTCACGCTGAAGAGCGGCAAAGCTCCAAGCCATGGCTGGGCTTCACTTCTGCCCAGAGCACAGAAGGCGAAGAAGCAAGCAGCTGCGCACCGGGCTCATGTACTCAGGGGAGCCAATTTCAAATGTCCAGCCAAGAGCTGCTTCACAAGCAGCTGCAGCTGAGAAGGCTCTGGCTGCTTCCGAAAGGAAGGCGCAGCCCTTGCACTCGTGGACACAAGCTGGCCAGAAGCAGCTTCCTAAACCTTCCGTGCTGCAGAGTGCATGCAGCTGGAGCCCAGGCAGAAGGAGGCGTCCAGAAAGAAGGCGTTCTTCAAGTCCCCCCCCTCCTCCAGGCAGCCTTGAAACTGAGCACAACACACTGCGCCTCGGCAGCTTCCTTCTCCCATAGACCGACCGTCCCCTTCTTCACTCTCGCAGCTCCCTTGCCCGCTTGCAGCAGCTGCTGCCAAAGAAAAAGGCTCCAGAAGTCAAAGCCTCTGCTGGGCTGCACTTTCCCCTTGCCTCACGTCAAAGCAGCAGAAACTCTCGGCTGCACTCTGTATTTCCAGTCTCCGCTGCATCTACCACTGTCAGCTCTGCATCTCCGAGCATAAAGCTGGGCACAATGCTTTCCAGGGAAAGCTGGAAGAGAAATAGGTAGCAGCACAAGTAGCCGCAGGTGGAACTTTCTGTTTTCAAGTGCTAACGTGAATCCGCACACAAGCGAGAGGCAGCCACGCTTCCTCTTGCAGCCTGTGCCGTGCGCATAGCAGCTCCGTGCTCTGCGCCTTCATTGTGCCGGAGTGGAAGCGGTGTCTACTTGTCGCCCAGAGAGCACGGTGCCGCCAGAGAAATGCTCCAGCCTGCTGCCTCTGCCCAAACACGCCTGGGCTCTGCACTTTCTCTCTCAGCGCTAGGGAGCAGCACATTCGCTCTGCCTTGCAGCCTGAATCTGAACGGAAAGCTTCTCAGCTAAGTCTCGCCCAGAGAACAGGTTGAGGTCAACGAGCTTCCCCGGAGCTTACCCTCGACGCCTGGAAACCTGTATTTGCAGCACATCCTAGTGGGAGCCCTCTTTCCCTTACAGCCTGCACAGCGCTGGCAGATGGCGGTGCTCTCTGCACCTGCCTTCTCACTTGCAAGTACCCCCGCCAAGCTTTACAGCCTTGCAGGGAGCCAAGAGGCGGATAGGCGTGTCGCCCAGAAGAACGTGCCAGGACGAAAAGATGCTCTTCCTTTCTCCTGCTCCTTGCCCGAATTGGGGTGCTGTGTTGAAAGTCTTGCCCGGCGAAAAGCTACTGCAGCAAGTGTTTCTCTCCAAACGCATTTCGCTGAGCGAGAGCTCCACGGACAGCTTGGACTCGGTGAAACGGCAAGAAAATGCTTGTAGTCCGTTGAGCTGAGGAAAATCCCTGCACAGCAGCACACTGTGGCTGCGTGCAGTGTTCACGCTGAAGAGCGG
>NW_028120327.1:0-38588 GCF_965178545.1 Coloeus monedula
CAGCGCACCCACACCGGGGAGAGGTCCTACGAGTATCCTGAGTGTGGGAAGAGGTTTCAGAGGAGCTCCAATCTCCTCAGACATCAGCAGATTCACACGGATGAGAGGCCCTTCCACTGCTGCAGCTGTGGGAAGGGCTTCAATCAAAACTTCCAACTCCTCAGGCACTGGTGCATCCACACCAGGGAGAGGCCCTACGAGTGTCCCGAGTGTAGGAAGAGCTTCAGCTGCAACTCCGACCTGATCCAGCACCAGAGGATCCACACTGGGGAACGGTGCTACAAGTGTGAGGAGTGTGGGAAGAGGTTTCCAAGCAGCTCCGATCTCCTCATACATCAGCGCATTCACACGGATGAGAGGCCCTTCCGCTGCCCCAACTGCGGGATGGGCTTCAAACGCAACGCCCACCTCATCAGGCACCAGCGCATCCACACCGGGGAGAGGCCCTACGAGTGTCCCCAGTGTGGGAAGAGCTTCTCCAGCAGCTCTGCCTTGACCCAACACCAACAGAGGCACCGCTAAGGGAAGCCCTGCGAGTGCCCCGAGTGCGGGAAGAGCTTCGTGCGCTGCTCCAGCTCCATCCCCCGTGGGAGGATCGGCGTTGGATGATCCCCAGTGACCCCCGTTGGGCAGAGCCCTGGTGACCCCCGTTCCGGGTGATCCCCGCTGGGTGGGGGGAAGGTGTTGGAGAGATTTCTTTGCCTTCTCCTTGTGCTGCTGGGATTTGGTTGGTAATAAATTCCCTCCCTGTGCCCAGGCTGGGTCTGTTGTGCCTGTGCAGGTGCTCGGGGCCAGATCTCTCCCAGTCCTTCTCTCAGCTCCTGGGCCTTTCCTTGTATTTCCTGTCCCTGTGCAGTAGCAGAGGGCAGGGACAGAGCGGTTTTGGTGTCTCTCGGCATCCAGGAAGGGAGAGCTTAGTCCTGGGGTTGTGAGGGGCTTGTGGGGGTCCCCCATTTTCAGGACATCCCCACTTGAGGAGGGTGTCCCCACTTGCTGCAGCCCCAGCCCTCAGGCAGCGCTCAGCCAAGCAGGGAACACCCTCAGCTGGGGCCTCATTTTTGGGCACAGCTGAGCCCCTGGACATCTCCATCCCCATTTTGGGGTGCAGCTGAGCTCCTGGATACCAGGGTCCCCAGTTTTGGGGCTGTATTTGGCTTGCACAGCCTGGTTTTTGGTAGCGGGGTTGGTTCAGAGGTGGCTTCTGAGAGAAGGATCTGGAAGCTTCCTCCATGTCTGGCAGAGCCAATCCCTGGCGGCTCCAAAGATGGAGGTGCCGGATGCAGAGATGCCCCCACAGCCCCTGGGAAGGGGGGAGGGTTGGGGGGAGGGTGTTTTTAAGGGTCTTCTTTTCCTTCTCATTCTCCTGCTCTTATTTTTTGGTGTCATCAATTTAATTAATATCTCTAATTAGAGCCTGTTGTGCCCGTGCTGGTGTTTGCTGAGGGATCTCTCCCAGTCCTTATCCCCACCCGGGAACCCTCGGTTCCATTTTCTCTCCCCTGTGCGGCTGCGGGGGGCCGGGACAGAGTGGCTTTGGTGGGTGCCTGGCACCGGGCCAGCGTCACCCAAGGCCATGGGCACCCCTGAGATCCCGCGTCCCTGGGGACACATTTCTGGGCACAACTGAGCTCCCACCTGCCCAGCACCTCGAGGTTCCCCCTCCAAAAAACCCCACCGCGAGGCTGCAGCGTCCCTAAAGCCCCTCAGCCAATCAAAATCATGGCCAGCGCTGGCCATGGGGCGAGTGGTGGCAGCTGGGGCCGTACTGGTGGCACTGGTGGTGCTGGGAGCCCCCCCGGCTGCGGGTGAGGAGCTCTCGGGTGAGCGGGGGGGCGGGACGTGATGGGAAAGGGGGGAGAAGGGGAAAAAGGGGTGATGGGACCCCTAAAATGAGTGAGAGGTGGAGGGGACCCTCAAAGGAAGAGCAGGAGGGGGCTGAAGAGTGGGGGAGAAACGGGTGGGAGGGGGTGGGAAAGTGGGGAAAAGTGGAGGATGGGACCCTAAAACTGAGCGGGAGTGGGCTGGGGATTGGGGGATTGTGGGGAAAAAGGGTGGAAAGGGCGAAAAGGGCGGAATGGGACTCCAAAACTCCTCTCGGGAGTGCCTGGAAATGGTGGGGGAGGGGATGTGAAATGGAGAGAAGGGTGGAAAAGAGGAAGTGGGAGCACGGGCAGGAGGGTCCCGTGGCGGCCGTGGGGCACAGGGGGTGCGGAGCGGGGATCCGGGGTGGCTCCCGGAGCTCTGGGCGTGCTGGGGGCTGCAGGGGGGCACCCCCTGAGCTGTGTCCCACACTCAGGGGTGTTCCAGGGGATGATGAAGTCCGAGTGTCACTTCATGAAGGGCAGCGAGCGGGTGAGGTTGGTGCAGAGGAGCATCTGACACCGGGAGCAGCAACTGCACTCGCCAGCGATGTGGGGCTGTTGGTGGGGGACACCCCGTGTGGGGAGAAACAGGCGCAGTGCTGGAACAGCCATGCAGCAGGAGTGGGGTACAAAGGGGCTCTGGCGGACAGGCTCTGCCGGCACAGCCGCGAGGTCGTTGCCCCGTTGCTGGCGGAGCGCAGAGGTGCAGAACGTCGGGGAGAGCGAGTCCCCTCGGGCCCTGCCCTGGGGATGAGCCTGGAGCCCCTCAGCCCCCCTGGTGCCCATCCCCGGGGCCTCTTGTCCTTCCAGGTTCCCCTGAGCTCTCCCAGTCCATCCCAGTCCCTCCCAGTCCATCCCAGTGTCTCCCAGTGCCCCCGCGCGTGTCCATCCCAGCCCTGCGTGGCGCTGACGCCCCTCAGCCAATCAGAGCGCGTCTCTCTGATGACTCATCAGTTGCCAGGCAGACCCGCAGCGCCGACTGCCCCGTGCTGGACTCGGCCTCCCAGTGCCGCGCGCTCCGTTCCCAGTCGCTCCCAGTGCCCTCCCAGTGCCTCCCCAGTGCTCTCAATCCACTCCCCTCTCACGAGGGCAGCTCACTTCTCTCAGAACACCCCAACCCAAAGCTGTCTATGCTTCTAGGCCGATCTCTTGTCCTGTTTCTCGGTGTTGAGCATTCCATCAAGAGCCACCCTTCTTTTTAGCCTTTGCAAAGGGGCTGGGAGAGGGTTTGGGGGATCCTCGGAAGGCAGGGAGACACTGGGATGGGGTTTGTGGAGTCCTGGAGGAGATGAGAGTGGGTTTGGCATGTGCTGGAAGGTTTAACAGCGTTCTGGACAGATTGGGAACGAAAAAAAGAGGGGTTTGGGGGTTCCTGATGGCTCTCTGGGGGGTTTTTTGAGAGGTCCTGACCCCTGCGGACCCCCCACAGATGCCAGCGGACACTGCCCACAGCAAGATTCTGATGGGGATCGGGGACTTCGTGTTGGGCTTCATCTTCGTGGTGCTGGGGCTCGGCTTTCACTTGCTCGAGGTGATGGGGTGTCCCGGGGGTCGTGTCCCCTCTTGCCCGGTGCTGTGTGCCCCCTCGGGTCCCCAGCCCGGTGTCACCCCCTTTGCTCTGCCCACAGAGCTCCTGAGCCGCCGGCGGCCGCAGCCCCTCCCCGTGGCCTCGGGCGCGGCCGGGACCCCCTGCTCCGTCCCCGCGCTGATTTTGGGGGGGTCGTGTGTCCCCCCCAGCCCCGCTGTCACTCTGCCCCCACCCGGCTGCTCCCAGTGTTCCCAATAAAGCTTCCCAGTTCGGCCCGGTCCCGTTTATTGGGGGGCACTGGGGAGGGACTCTGGGGAACTCCGTGGGGGAGCTGAGACTGGGGGGCCAAAACCGGCCCTGGGATGGATCGGGAGTGGGGACCCCCCTGTGTCCCCACCGTGTCACCCCACTCTGGGTTCTGGGAGCCCCCGGCTGCGGGTGAGGAGCTCTTGGGTGAGTGGGGAGGGGTGCAGGGACGATGAGAAAGGTGTCTGAGAGGGGGATAAGGGCCAGGGGGACAGCGGGAAAGGGCTTCCCATGAGACTCCCTTCGTTTCCCCATCACTTGATCTCTTGAGCTGTTCCCTGGGGCTCTCAGGGGGGCAGAACCTCACGGGGGGGTCCCCAAACCCCTGTCCCTCCCTGGGGGTCTCATGGGGGGTTCCTCCCCACCCAGCAGCTGGTGCTGAGGTGGCCGTGGGGCAGAGAGGGGTGGGAAAGGGTTGTCCAGGGGGTCCCTTGAGCTCCCAACCTGCTGTGGGGTGCTGGGGGCTGCTGGAGGGGGGCACCCCCTGACCTGTCTCCCACACAGGTGTGTTCCATTCCTGGGGAAAAGCCCACTGGCACTTCCTTGATGACAACAACTGGGTGAAGTTCATGGACAGGAACATCTACAACTGGGAGCAGTTTGGGCACAGGGGATACCCCAAAATTTGGAGGTGGGATGGAGTTGTTCTGAGGTGGAATTGAGCCGTTTGCAGTGGGATGGAGTCGCTTTGAGGCGCCTTCGATCCCTCTCGGCTTTTGGGGTGCAGAGCTGTGAGGGACTGAAATGTTCCGGGTTAATGGCTCAAACCACTGGCCACCGGCAACAGCAGCGGGGCCTTTGCTGGCCGTGGGCACAGGGAGCGCCCGGGGGCACAGGGGGGGAACACCCAGCCCGGAGGGGACGAGCCGGGCCTGGAGCCAGGGAAGGGCAGAGGCCGATCGGAAGCAGATCCGGCCAGGTGGGACAGGGCTTTGGAGCAGGGCAGCGCCCTCCCTTACACAGCTGGCCCAGCTCTGGGAACCCGCCCGGGGCACGCCCAGGACATGCACACAGAGGGCTGGAGGTTTCCATCCCTTCGCATGGGCCATGCCTGGCTCAGCTGCGCTGCCGGGAGGGGCAGGGCCATGTCTTAGAAGGGGCCATAAATCATCAGAGCTCCCAAAGTGCCCCGGGATCCACAGTGTGACATCGGACACTGCAAAACTCCCCCGGGGGAGGCACCTGGGTGTTCACCCAAACCTGAACCTGTATTAACCCACGGAACTTGGAGTTTCCGGGGCTTCCCCAGCCCCCACGGGATCCAGCCTGGGACCATCACTTACACCAAGGACAGGGACATTGGAACAACCAAAACCAAAAGTTTTGTTGCTGATCCAGGGCTGCTGACTCTGTATCCTTCTACTCTCATACTTTCTTTGCCCTTATACATTTCCTAAGTGTTACTTTTATGCTTTTAATATTACTGGAGATGGTAACCAAAAGGGCTCCAAACTCCCTTCACACAGCAACCAAACTGTTCTGAAATAAACCCTACAGAGTTATATTCATAAACACAGATCTTTCACTGTTGTTTCACTCTAATCTGTCCCAGGGGAGCCATGAACCAGACCCTGGGTTACCCTCGCCTTCAGGGGCGGGGCGGAACAGGAGCTGGACACGGGGGAAGCTTCTGGAAGCTGCTGACGGAAGCCACCCCTGGAGGCCCCCTATTTCCAAAGCCTGGCCATGCAAACCCAGGACACTGGATCCAAACATGGATCACTCAGACGGGGGGCACCAGGGCTCTGCCTGTCGTGGTTTGACGCAGCTGAGCGTCAAGCACATGAAATCTGTTATTTTTCATAAGGGGAAAATAAGAAAATATTGAGGGAAACTAGAGAGCTGCGAGGCAAACCAGGTTCAAACTTAAACAGTTGCTGTACAAAGAAAAAGTTTATTACCAACAGGATTAAAAGCAAAAAGAAATAACAAGAAATTAAAGCAAACCTCCCCTCTCTTCCAGCACTTCCCTCCTTTTACCCAACTCACACAAAGGAACCAGAACATGGGATTTTAGTCAGTGTTGCAGTTCTTGAAAAGTCTCTTTGTTTTGTGTTGAAGAATGGTTGGAGGATCAGGGACATGGGTCCCTGGAAGAGCTGTACAAGCAAACACCTTTTTAGCTTGACATAAGTAGGCCTCTTGCTAACTGCAGAAATCAGCAGGCCTTTGTAAGCCCCTTGCTAGCTGTAGAAAAGGGAAACCGTGAGAACAGAAATCATGAGAATAAAGAAAGAAGACAAAGACACAAACGCAGTGTTCTTGACAATCCTGTTATAGATAAACAACAGGACGTGCTGACAAGATGTACTGACCATGAGAGATGAGGAGGAACCCTGAAACGCAACATTAGCAATACGTGTAAAATGCAGCTTTTTACCCAGCATCAATAGAGAAGTGACAAGTATGCATATTTGAGTGTATAAAAGCAAAGTCTGAATTTCAATAAACTGAAGCTTGCATTATCAATCACATTGATTGTCGGCATGTCTTCCCTCGCCGGAGTCAACAAGATGGCGCCCGAACAGGGACCGCTCTTATCTCATTCTCACTGACTGAAGCGAGAGACCGGAGAAGCACCGGTAGCAGCGACCGGAGGGCAGAAGATTGGCAGCTGCAGGCAAGTGTCTTATCTGTGCCTAGACTGACCTACAGAGAGGTCCGCTGTTCTGCAGCTGCAAACAAGCATCTGATCCATGCCTGGACTGACCTACAGAGGGGTCCGCCGTTCGGCTGACAAGGGATAAACTGAAAAGGCTGCACAACTCCTGTCGACAGGAAAAGCGTTAGGACGCAGGTATGGAAACAGAGGTGGCCCTTAATTTATTTTTACGCTTTTTAGAAAAGCGGGGTGTTAAAGAGATAAACCTTTGTAAGGAGTTAAATGGGTTAGTGGCGTTCAGGGAAAAGCAAGGGTTCTTTAAGGACCCAGGATCATTATTCCACGAACAGCAATGGCAAGAATATGGTGTTTGTTTATGGAATCTAGTTATAGATGATAATAAAGAAGCCAAAAAGTTAATGAAACCATGGAGAGCAGTAACTAATTGCCTTAAGCAGTATCATGTTGAAAAGCAAGTTGCAGCAGTTGCAACTGCCCACCTAGAAGGAAAAGACCCCCCACCTGGTATGATGTCATTAGGAAGTGACTATGTCCCCGTGTCTCCAACAATGAATACTACAGTTGTTCGATCTCCTACAGAGAAAGCTGAGAGATCGGGGGAACAACATGGGAAGAGTCCAAACCTGAGCCCACCGCTCCTCCCTTGGGGAAGGAAAGTGAGCTATCAGAAAGTGAGGAAGAAGAACTAGAGCAGGAAACAACCAGATACCATAAAAGTCTTGTTCCTACTAACAGCATTAGTAACAAAGGAAAAATTAAGGCATGCCGAATCCCAAGTACACGAGTTAATCGAGTTAATTGGAGGAACATAGCGAAAACAGCTCTTGAGAATAAAGACTATGAACTCGTAGAATCTATCGGAGATCCTATAGCTTTCCCTGTAATTTATCAGATGGATGGAGAAGGTATAGCAGGAGAGTATAATCCCGTGGACTGGAAGTTGTTAACTCAGCTGCGAGGCACAGTCAATGAGTCAGGGCTGCACAGTGAACCAGCTAAGCAAATGTTAAACTATGTATGGGGGAGTGGGATTCTTTGCCCAGAAGATATTAAAACTATTGTCAGAATGATTATGACTCCTTCACAAGTTATGTTGTGGCAGGCACATTAGAATCGGCTTTGTGATGCTTCTGTTAACACTCCCCGTGACCCACAAGACCCTTTAAATGGGGTCACAGTGGAGCAGCTTATGGATGTTGGGCAGTTTGCCAGAGTTGAAATGCAAGTACAAGTGGGGCCAGAAAGATTATTAGAAGCTATGCGACTTGCACAGCAAGCAACGTCCTATATAAAAACAACACCCCCTCAGCCCTCCTACCTATCAGTCAAGCAAGGAAGAGACGAGTCATTTGCAAGCTTTGTCGATAGAGTTACTAATACTATAAACAATTCTCATGTACAAGAATTCATGAAAGGACCATTGTTAAGGCAGTGCGTAATGGAAAACTGTAACTTGCTGACTTCGGCGGGGGAAGACATGCAGACAATCAGTGTGATTGATAAAGCAAGCTTTGTTTATTGATAATACAGAGGCACTTATATAGTATGAGTATACATGCTTGTCAGTTCCTGATTGGTTTAAACTTATGAAAGCGCATTCTTGTTTCTACATAATTGGGTTAGATAAAAGACTACATTTAGCAAGCTTCTACTATTTATGTTTTAACTTGAGAAATCAAAGTTCTCCTCCCCTCCCATGGTCAGTGTATCTTATCAGCACAGCACTGTACCTCCTTAAAACTCCCTTTTGGTTCTCAGGCCTGTTTCTCATGCAGGCATTTTCTCACGCAGGCATTTTTTCATGCAGGCCTTAGCTTGTATAGCTCTTTTATTGATCTGTACCCTTCAGCTTTATCAATGATCCATGTCCCTGATCCTCTAACTATTCTTGAACAACTGTAACTCTGCCACCCGATCTGTACTAGTTACACTGCCAGCAGGCGCACTGGCAGAGCTGATGCTAGATAGAATGAGCCGAGTGCCAGTAGGACCACACGCAATGCTTGTGGAAGCTGTTAAAGAATTAGGGAAAGATCTAGTGCATGCCCAAAATCAAGTTTTTGCAGCCCTCACCCCATTGAAAGCAGCAGAAGCACCGAGAAGTAGATTCAGCAGTAAGCCCAGAGATACAAAATGCTTCTGGTGTCGTCGCTAAGGACACATGAGATGGCAGTGTCAAATCTAACAAGTGTGGTGCCGTAATTGCAATGTCAACACTCACTCCACAGAAGCCTGCAAGAAAAAGCCTGGAAACGGGAGGCTGAGCGCAAAGGGTCGCGGCGCGCCAACACCAACAGTGGCCCCCGCAGTAGCAATGCCAGCCTCTGCAGCTCCCTACAATCTGCCAAGTGCCTGCGGCCAGCAACCCAGGGAAGCCTCAGCTTGGACCTGGCAATAACAATAGATGTGACTTTAATTGATGACAGGCCCCAGAAAATTCCAACAGGCATAAAAGGGCCATTAGTCATCAATGGGCAGTGTCACGGCGCCCTGTTACTAGGTCGCTCTTCTAGTAGCATGAAAGGACTCTTTATATTACCTGGTTTAATTGACAAAGACTATGAGGGAGAAATCTGCATCATGGTTCAAACTCACTTTCCACCTATGCACATCCCAGCACAAAGTAAAATTGCTCAGTTAATACCTTTGCCTCAACTTACCGCAGCTACAGCCGAGGGAGCCCCAGAGCGAGGAGCAGGAAATTTTGGTTCAACTGGGAGTCTTGCTCTTCTTACCCTTCCACTAGCTCAGCGGCCAGTTGCTACTGCTGTGTTCACTAATGGCAGTGACACCCTGACGCTATCTGTTCTTTTGGACTCTGGAGCAGACTTAACAATAGTTGCCAATGCATGCTGGCCTCCGCATTGGCCCCCTCAGTATGCAGCAGGGGGAGTTGAAGGTGTCGGAGGCACTGCGTCAGTGCAACATAGTCGAAATAGAATTCAAATCATGCTAGATGGATGCACTGCATCTGTTATAGTCACAGTGATGTCTCTGCCTGAGAAAGTCAATGCTCTAATAGGAAGAGATGTGCTAAACCAGCTAGGTTTTGTATTGACCACTGAGATGCCTTTTTGATAGCGGCCGCTGCACTGACTTTCCTGATATCTCTGCACTGGCTCACAGATGGTACCGTGTGGATCGAGCAGTGGCCGCTAAAAAAGGAAAGTCTGCAACAAGCTCACATACTAGTGCATGAACAACTAAGCCAAGGACATTTGCAGCTGTCTATGAGTCCATGGAACACTCCTATCTTTGTGATTAAAAAGAAATCAGGAAAGTATCGGTTATTACAGTATTTATGTGCCATTAATGCTCAAATGCAAGCCATGGGAGCCCTGCAACCTGGTCTTCCTAACCCTGCAGTTGTGCCCGAGAATTGGCATTTGTTAATAGTAGATTTAAAAGACTGCTTTTTTACTATACCGTTACATCCTAATGACATACCTCGTTTCGCCTTCACCCTCCCTGCTATAAACAGGGAAGGACCTGATGTTCGATATGAGTGGACCGTGCTTCCGCAAGGGATGAAAAACAGCCCCACCTTGTGTCAGATGTATGTTGATGCTGCACTAAAGTCAGTTTGGATACAGTGGCCAAAAACTATTATTTATCATTACCTGGATGACATCCTTGTCGCTCAGCCAGACCCAATTACCCCCCAACAAGAACTTTTGCTCACTAATCAGCTAAAGCAGTATGGCTTGATTGTTGCACCAGAAAAAGTTCAGCGTACACCTGTTTGGAAATACCTACGGTGGAGCATTACTGAAGCACAGATCAAGCCAAAAAAATTGACAATTCAAACTAATCTTAAGACCCTGCGAGATGCACAAAAACTTATGGGTGACTTGCAGTGGTTATGGCCAGTCGTAGGTATCAGTAATGAAGACCTAGAGATACTGAGACCTCTGCTGAGAGGGACTGATCCCTCTTTGCCAGTTCAGCCCACATCAGAACAAATCGATACTATCCAGCGTATCAGTACTGTTACTGCAGATAGAGCAGTTGATCGTATGGATGCTGATCTCCCAGTTGATTTTACTGCCCTCCATGGAAAGAGTCAACTTACCAGTGCACTGACTCAGTGCAAAAAGAAAAAGGGGGAGCAAGTTAAGGTCTTAGAGTGGATATTCACAAGCCTACAGCCCAAGGCAACATTGCAACAAAAAATCGACAATGTAGCAGAATTAGTACAGAAAGGCCTCAACCGCATAATACAAGTCACTGGACAAGAGCCAGGAACAATTTATTTGCCAATGAAACGAGATGAGCTCGACTGGTATCTGCAACACTCTCAAGCTCTACAAATCAGCCTGTTAAGCAACGCCCAGAAAATTGAAGTACAGCCGCTTAAAGCCCCCGTACTGAAATGGATAGCTCAGCATACGTGGATTCAGATTCCCAAAAGGAGTAAACAACCACTACAAGAAGCAGTAACAGTGTTCACCGATGCTGGAAAGAAGTCTCGGTGAGCAGCTGTGACGTGGCAAGCACAAGGTCAATGGTGTCATCAGATACTAGAGGCTGAACCTGGAGACTCTTTGCAGGCCCTTGAATTAGCTGCAGTGGTCTGGGCATTTAAGCGATGGTTGACTGATAAGCTCAATGTAGTGTCAGACTATATGTTGCTGGCATCATAGAACGAATAGAGGATGCTAGGATAAGAGATATAAGCAATCGGCGCTTATTTGAGCTGCTGCGTCAGCTCCAATCAGCCACTGGTTAGAGAACGTGTGCCTATGCTATAATACACATCAGGAGTCACAAATGGACAGAGGGCCTGGGAAAAGGGAATGCCTATGCAGACCAATTAGTCTCAATGACAGTACCATTGAGTGAGTTTGCAAAGGCACGAGAAGCCCATAACACATTCCATCAGAATGCCAAAGGCCTTCATAGACAGTCTGATGTTACTATGGAGGAAGCCAAGGGAATGGTAGGGGCATGTCCTACATGTAGCCATCATGGTCCGGGTCTCGGTGTTGGGGTTAATCCTCGAGGCTTAGGCCCAAACGAAATATGGCAAATGGACTTGACCCATGCTCCTGAGTTTGGCAGAAATATGTGCATGTCACCATAGACACTTGCAGTAAGTTTATATGGGCAACAGCACAGACAGGGGAAAAGGCCCTTCATGTGATACAACACCTGACCAGCTGCTTTGCCGTGATGGGTGTACCAGAACAGATCAAGACAGACAACAGTCCTGCTTATACTAGCGAGCGACTCCACAAGTTCTGCCAGCAATGGAGTGTGAGACACGTCACTGGAATCCCTCATGTACCCACAGGGCAGGCAGTTGTAGAGCGAGCTAATCAAACACTGAAATTATATCTAGCCAAGTTCAATGACATTTCAGATGTGCAGGAGAAACTAGCAAAAACCCTGTATGTATTAAATTACTTGTGTTTGTTTGGAGACAGTGATGCTGCACCTGCTTACCTTCATAGTGGCATTGCAGAAACAAAGAAGAAAATAGTAAAGCCTTTTTATGTGATGTATAGGCATCCAGCTACAGGGATTTGGCAGGGGCCCGCTGAAGTTCAACATACAGGTAGAGGTTACATGTGTGTGCTTACCCCAGCAGGACCCCTGTGGGTGCCCAGCTGCTGGACTCGCGCAGTGACAGAATCCGATGCAGTTAACGTTGACACTGGATCCCAAAGCAAACCAACGTGAATGGGAGAGACTGAAAAAGAGCTGTTGTGCCTTATGTACATAGACTACAAGCATTGCTCAGAATTAAGGTGCACTTTATAGCACCAGAAAGAATAGCAGAATTGATTGCATATGATCCATTTGAGCCAGCGATAAATTCTGATCCTCGGTTTAATCAAAGACAAAGAGACTGCCTTAGCTGTGGTCAAATGACCTGTAGGGCCTGGGTCAAGATACTTTGTGGACACTGTAATAGAAGAATTTGGATACATCAAACTGCTTTAGTCCCTTGCTGCACCAATTGTTGGCACAACCGAGAAAACTGGTCTCAAGCTTTAGAAAGCTTTACTGGCTGCTCGGTCGAACAATCTTTACCTTTAATTGAAAGCTTGGCCACACGGCAACGTCTTTTACTTGTTTGGCAGGTGCAGCAAGGCATAAAGCGGTTGAAAGAGTTTAAGAGAACCTGCATATTAGAGCTACAGTGTGGAAAAAAGTTAGCATTCCTGTACTACATGAGGTATTAGAACATGAGTGGGATGCGCAGAACTACAGGTGGAGAAATATTTATTTGTCTTGGTTTAAAACTCATCGTCGCTAGTGCTTGCTTAATAACTAGCTCCCAAGCATGGGCCCCAGCACAGCCAAAGACAAATATTTGGGTTACTATAGCTAACTTAGCCAAAGAAGATGCTATCTGCCTCTCTCTTCTCCTGGGAATCCTTTTTCCACTTGCCTAGTAGGGTTGCCAACAGATGCTTGGCCATGTCCAGCACAGATCCTGATCTGTAATGTGACTAATCCATCATTCACAGTCGACCACTGGGATCAGTGGGCACCTCACTTGTCTATTGCCCCTGTGGAACCGCAAGAATTAGAATTATTAGGATCTGTAAAGGCAGACGCTTGTGTTATGTTTAATTGGACAAGTAGCACCTGTCAGAAGAAAGGCTGTAGTATATCTGTCATTAATGTAAATTCTAGCCTACCAGTATACTGCAATAGTTCCATTTGGTGCAATTATACTGCTACAAAACTGTCCATATCTACTAACACCCCTTTGACTTTACCGTCTGGTTACTTTTTGATTTGTGGTGATCGAGCATGGCCAGGAATTCCTTCTTGATTGAGAGGAGGACCGTGTACAATTGGCAGGTTGTCTTTGCTAATGCCAAATACATCAATGATTTTAAAATGACCCGACATCACCGGGTAAGGCATATGGCTCATCAGTTCACAGCTGAATGCCGAGATAATGTTAAATTCTTGTCCCCTGGAGCCACAATAAGTGCGTCTGTTTTAACCCCTGGAGTTGCTTCTGCTGGAGCCCTTGGTATGCTAAACAAGCTAGGCTGTTGGCTTGCTAAGCAGACTAATGCAACGTCAAAGGCATTATCAGACCTTTTAGTGGATGTGGATTCAGTGAGGCATGCTACTTTGCAAAACTGAGCTGCAATTGATTTTCTGTTATTAGCCCAAGGACATGGTTGTGAAGATTTTGAAGGAATGTGCTGTATGAATTTGTCTGACCATTCCCGATCAATTCACAGGCAGATAAATGAGTTGCATCGATTAACCACACAATTGCAGAAAGAAGATGGTTTTGCCTTAGAGGGATGGTTGAAATCACTGGGCTTAGGGCCATGGTTAGTTTCACTGGTACAGCACTTGACTACCGTGGGACTGTGAAGGATTGGTTACGTGAGAAAGGGCATATAGATTCTTTGCAGCTTACTGATCTGAGGAGCTGGCTACGTGAGAACGGGCACATAGACCCTTGCAGTTAGCTGAGCAAGGTCTCACAGAACACTGCATCACACATTATGTGTAACAACAGAAGTTGCAGAATATCACATGTATCTTGCTCAATAACTGAACCACCATTGAGTCTTATTGCTGAACTATGGGTTTATCTGCAGAGTTAGCAAGGATAGGTTTTGGCAGCAAAACAATGGACATCTGTGGTTAGAAGGCCAGCGAAAAAGGAGAACTGCTGACCACAGAAGGGGGACTAAAGGAGGGGTTAGAGATCGGCTTAGACGACGTGAACCACTTAGAATGCGCCTTTTACGAATATGCATGAGCCTATTATTGATAGTATATAAGAAGCTTTGGTACAATCAATAAATCAGATTCCTGTTGTTCACTCATATTGAGTGTCTGGGTTTCCCCTCTATCGCGACATAGGACTACTAATATTATTCATAATAGTGTGCTTACCTTGCCTTTGCCAATGCTTGCAAAAGATGATATACAAAGTTACTACATCTGTGACTAACCAGGTAAAAGAAAAAAGGGGAATTGTTGAAGAATGGTTGGAGGATCAGGGACATGGGTCCCTGGAAGAGCTGTACAAGCAAACACCTTTTTAGCTTGACATAAGTAGGCCTCTTGTTAACTGCAGAAATCAGCAGGCCTTTGTAAGCCTCTTGCTAGCTGTAGAAAAGGGAAACCGTGAGAACAGAAATCATGAGAATAAAGAAAGAAGGCAAGGACACAAACGCAGTGTTCTTGACAATCCTGTTATAGATAAGCAACAGGACGTGCTGACAAGATGTACTGACCATGAGAGATGAGGAGGAACCCTGAAACACAACATTAGCAATACGTGTAAAATGCAGCTTTTTACCCAGCATCAATAGAGAAGTGACAAGTATGCATATTTGAGTGTATAAAAGCAGAGTCTTGATTTCAATAAACTGAAGCTTGCATTATCAATCACATTGATTGTCGGCATGTCTTCCCTCGCCGGAGTCAACAAGAGTTATGCTTAAGGAAAAAAGGGTTTTCTTCTGCATCACGTGGTTTCCAAAGTGCCACCAACAGCAGACCCGCCCAGAAAGAAACAATCTGGTCTGGTGTAAAATATCTCTCCCATGAAAAATCTCACAGTTCCTTCACACTGCCAGACATGGGCCATCACATGGGGTTATTAATCTTTTTAAGGATGAATTACTCTGGCCTGAACACAAAGGGTTTTTCGTGACAGGAAGTCTCTAAAAGCATCTCAATATTTCTATATAGCCTGGCATAGGCACTTTTCATAATTTTCATGGGCCACGGGTGAACTTTTCATCCCGCCATGTACTCCAAATGGATCAAAGAGACAAACAGTTTGTGATATTACAGTTTCTTACCACAGCCTGCAGGAAGGTTTTTAAGATATGCGCGAGAATCGTGGCACCGCCCTCTTTTCTCCTGTTGCCATTTCCAGCTCCGTCCCACAGGACTCACTTTCTCTTCTCTCTGACTCCGAAGCCGCCACGTTGAAGAGTGTTCTTGTTCGGGCTTTACGGTGGAGAAAGCCTCGCTTCCTTTGTGCTGCTGGCTGCGTGGTGTCCTCTTCAGTTCAGCGCGGAGTGTGCTGGCTGCAGACAGGAGGCTCCGCCGGCTCCCGCTGGCTCCGCCGGCCCCGCGTGGAGAGGAGAGGGACCCGCCGGTCCCAGGGAGCCGCGCCGGATGGGTTTAGCTGTGAGCAGTCCATGGCTGGCTTTAGCTGCCTGCGGCTCTGGGACAGTTCCCCCCCAGCAGTGACACAGGCTCTGTGCCGCGGTGCTGGGAAAGGAGGGGGTGCAGGGGCCCTGGCCTGGCGGGGCCCGGAGGCTCAGAGTCCCCCTCCACCTTCCGGCAGGAGAGCTGGAACAAAAGGAATTCACGCCTTTCGGTGTGGTTTAAATATGTAAATTGTGAGAAGCATCATTAGTCTAAAAGACTGTCCATCAACTCAGGATCAACCCCCTCCACCAGCTCTGCTGGAAGTGGGCAAGGGCACCAGAAACCCCAAGGCCCAGCCAGTGCTGCTTCTGGAGGTGCTGGGAGCGGCCAGGGAGGCAGCCCCAAACTGAGGGATATGAAGGTCTCTTCCGGCCTGGATGAATCTGGGACTCGGGGATCGCCTCGGGCCAGGTGCAGCACCCGGCACTTGGCTTTGTGAGGCCTCGTAGGGTTCTCGTTGTGCCACTTCTCAAGCTTGCCCAGGCCCCTGTGCACAGCCAAATCCTGCCATGGTGCCCCTGCCACGCTCAGCTGCCCGTCCCCTGCAAACGTGCTGAGGGGGAGCTCGAGCCCCTGCCTGTGTCATTGGGGACGCCACTAAAGAGCCCCAGGGCCAAGGCAGAGCCCTGAGGGACACCCCTCGTCCCTGGCCTGCAGCTGCACATGGAGCCAATGCCCCCAAGTCCCTGGCTGCGGCCATCTGGCCAATGGCTCGTGCCCTGGGTAGCCCACCTGCCAAAGCCAGGGCTCTGCAGTGTGGGGATTGGGCTGGTGAGTGGGACCGTGGCCAAAGCCTCACAGAGGCCAAGGGCTACAAGTGCCCAAGTCCAGGGCCTGCTCAGTGCTACTTCCAGCAGGCTCAGCTGCTGAAGGGGCACCCGCTACGGCCCGTTGTGACACAGGCACGTGGTGTCAGGGTCCTTGGCCATGTGGAACCTGGGGGTACCCAGAGACCCTTGTGACATCAGAGAGCCCTGCCCTGGCCGAGGGTATCTAAGGGGCGCAGAACCTTGGAGTGCCCAGTCCGCTGAGAGCCACTGTTGCAGAAGGAAGCAGCTCCCGCCATCCTTCTGTGCTACAGGACCTCAGAGATGGAACAGGACAAGGCAAACCCCAGCTCCTCCCAGCCACCCACCCCTGTGCCCAGCGAGCTGCAAGACCAGACCCTCAGCTGGCACTTGGTGGGGGCAGAGAGTGCCTCAGTCAGGCCACAGACAGACACTGAAGAGGAGCAGGGGCCCTTTGTCATCAAGGAGGCAGAGAGGAAACCTGGCATGGATGAAGAGCCTTGCCAGGGGAGAGACACTCGGCCCCAAGAGATTCGCCTGTGGGAAGAGGCAACAGGCCGTGAGTTGTCCCAGTGGGTACCAGCAGTGCCAGTGCAGGAAGTGTCCCTGTGCGGAGTGTGGAGTCACCAAGGGCTGAACCTGTGGAAGATGGGTGTGAGTGTGCAGTGGAGAGATGGGGCACAGCAACAGCTCTACCAGTGGGAACAAAGAGTGAAAGTCCAGGAGCCGCCCCAAGGGGAAGAAGAGGGGAATGACCCAAAGCTGTCCCAGCGGGGTGAAGGAAGGGTGAGGGGCCAGGAGGCAGACAGGGGGTCACTCCTGGCAGAGAAAGGGAGCGAGGAGGGCACCTCAGCTGGAGACAATGAAGACTGCCAATACCACACCCAGCTTGAGCTGTCCCAAGAGTGCCAAGGTGCAGCAAAGCCAGAGCTGTCCCAAGGAGAGGTCAGCAGCTCCCAAGACCCCTCTGACGGGGATAACGGCATCGAGCCAGAGCCGTGCCACGCAGAGCTCAATGAGTGGGAAGAGTACATCTACCGAGAGGTTTCCATAGAGGAAGATGGCAGCGACAGAGACCTCACACAGAGCACCTGGCAATACACGTGCATCTTCAGCTTCGGGGTCCCGCCCTCGCTGCCGAAGGACGCCGCCTGGGACGGACTCAGCGTCCTCGAGCTGCACGAAGAAGGCGGGCGCCGAAGCCTGGCAGCTCTTGCGGCAGACGGGCTCCCGGCGCCCGTCCCTCGGGAGGCCTGGGCTGAGCGCCCGGCACGGGAGCCGCTCTGTGCCTCGCTTCCCCCGGTGCGAGGCCGAGCCGCCACGGGACCCGCAGCTTCTCCTGTGCTGGCCTGGCAGGAGCCGGGGCCTGCCCCGCACAGCCCCCGCGGCCCCTCGGCTGCCCAGCCGGCTGCCCCCAGCAAGCGGCCCGGCCGCCTCAGGCGGGCGCTGCGGGCGCTGCGGGCGCTGTTCCGCTGCCGCTGCCTGGCGCCGCGGACGCGGGAGTAGCGCCCGCCCGGCCCGGGGCTGCCGATGGCGGCCGGGCCGGGGCCTGCGCGGGCCCCCGGGAGCCGCACGGGCGGCCTCGGCCTGGCCGGGCCCCGCAGCCTGAGCTGCCCCGGCTGCTTTGGGCCGTGCCGGGGGCGTCTCCCCGACGCCCAAAGTCACCGGCGTGGCCGCCCCCAAACAGCGCCCGTGGAGCGCGCTCGGTGCCGGCGCGCTCGGCGGGGAAGCCCAGAGAGTCACCGAGGTGCCGAGAGACCCTGCCGGGCACCCGGTGCCACTGGCACCCGGGCAGCGCCAGCGTCGCCCCGAAACCACGTCCCCAAGGGCCACATCTGCACAGCTCCTGAACGCTGCAGAGACAAGGACTCCACCACCGCCCTGGGCAACTTCTTCCAGTGCCTCACGCCTCTGCCAAGGACAAACTGCTTCAGATCTTGAATCTGAACCTCCCCTGGTGGCATCAAAGGCCACGGACATGACTGCAGGACTTTGACTCAACAAATGGAAGCTGACTTTAAGAAATAGTAATAGTTAAAAAAAACCCCAGAAATTAAAAAACCCTCCTCATACAGGAAAAAAAATGGGAATAGGAATAGGAATAAGAAGATTGTGATGATAAAGAAATAGCAGTAGTAAATAGCAGGAAGAAGAAAAAGGAATAGAATAATAATAAAAATAGTAAGTTGAATAAGAATAGTAAGAGCATAGGAATAAGAAGAGGAGGAAGAAATAGTATTAAACAATAAGAATATGAAAAAGAATAAGCATGACAAGTGAATAAGATTAATTAGAATAAAAAGAATAT
The DNA here is from genome assembly GCF_965178545.1 of Coloeus monedula. Classification (NCBI taxonomy): domain Eukaryota; kingdom Metazoa; phylum Chordata; class Aves; order Passeriformes; family Corvidae; genus Coloeus; species Coloeus monedula. The sequence continues at coordinate 18,572 of NW_028120327.1, forward strand.
GATAAAGAAGAAGAAATAGTAGTAGTAAATAAAAAGAAAAATTAAAATAGGAATAAGAAGAATAAGAGTAAGACGAAGAAGAAGAAGCAGGAGTAGTAGAAGTAATTAAAAAGAAGAAGGCAAAGAAGAAGAAGACTTAGATGAAGAAGAAGAAATAGGAAATAGTAATAATAATAAGAAGAATATCAAATTAAAATACACATCCACACATCCTCTAGAATCCCATCCCTCCCATTTGTTGTTCAATAAAATGCATGTCCAATAAAATCCGTTTGTTGTCCTCATATGGTCTCACTTGCACCTTCCCTGGGGCACAGGTGTCTCTCCCTCTTGGCATCCTAACCCATGGGCAGGGTCCCTTCCAGCCACAAGCATGCCAGGATTCTGTCAGGGACTCCCTTCTCTTCTTCCCTCTGCTTCCAGCTGGAAAATGTGCAGCAAAGCAGCCTTTGCTGTCTGCTCTGGGAGCCCTCCCAGCTGCTGGACCTTGTCCCCTGGCCCTGCACAGCTCCCTTGGGAGGCACGGCAGGAGCAGCAGCCTGGGAGCCTCAGGAATGCCCCTCTGGGATCCATGGCACACACTGCAATGGGCTGGAATTCCAGTTCCCAGTGAGGAAAAGATGTTCCTGCCCTTCAAGGCAAAGCTCTGAAGGGGCTGAAACCCAAGTGGAGCAAGATCTTACAGTGGCATTTCACTGCCAGCCTCCATAACTTCATCCAGGGCTGCTTTAGCTCCTGGATTGGGGAAAAAAAAACATCAGGGGAGGGTCTTTGGCTGGGAGCTGCCCTGGGCAAAGGGAGACAACTGGGAGGGAAAAAGAGCAGGCAAAGGAAGGCAGGAGAGAAAGGAGGACCCGGCCAAGAGCATCACTCCGGATCTCTGAGGGAAGGGGAAACCTTTTGTTGTATGGAAACCAACAACAACTCGGAGTATCTCTGCCAGGCCACTGAAGGCCTCTCCTGCCCCACTCTCCCCAAGCAAAGTGCTCCTCCTTGCCCATCCTCGCAGCACTGTCCTCATACCCTTCTGCTCGTTGTGGATGATGGGGCAGAGGGTTTGTTCCAGGGCATCCTGCAAGCACTAGGCAGGACAGTTCCACCAGGATGGGAACCCAGCTCAGGGCTGAGGGACTCAGACAATCTAAACACCAACACAACACCAACAGGGCACATTTGTCATTTTTGCTACAAAAGGCAGCACTGAAAATGATGGGTAATGAGAGCCTCCTAATCACCCCAATCCCTTCTCCATTTTAAACTTTCTCTGAAATAACCAGAATAGCTCTTCACATTCCTTCATCTTTGTCAGTCCCAGATCTTTGGAGAGCAGACTGCAGAAGAGAGCACAACATCAGCATGTTGGTAATCAGACATGGTTTGTTGTCCCTTTCTCCTTACTCAATTACAGAGGTAGATATTGGGAATAACCAGCTGTCCTGAGGAATTTTTCCTGCAGCAAGTTATTTTCCTATCATGGTCCATCTGTAATTTTATTACTTATTAAATTACTTATTACTTATTAAAGCACCAATATAAATACAGTCCAGCGCCTTGCAATTACTCCCCCTTATATTTATAAACCTCAAAGTCTTCCAGGTCTTAACAACAGGAAAAACCCCGTGTCACCCTTTTACAGATGAACATATTTAGGGTTTGGACACATCCTCGGCAGGATTAAGTAGGAAAACAGCTGAAGCTCCAGCAGATCCTTAATAAACTTTTGCCTGCTGGGTATCAGGAATAAAACTGTGGTATTTCAGTGTCTTGGTTCTTTATGAATCTAGTTATTATCTATTAATTACTTTTCTCTTTTTGACTTTTCAAAAGCTGATGTTGAACAAAAAAGTGAGCTCTGGAAACCTGAAGCAAGCTGGGCACTTAGGGCTGAACTGCTGCATCTGCTTCACAGAGAATTTTTATTTGACCCCAGGAATGCTGGTTGCTCAGGCAGACTAAACAGCTTTGATTCATTTCAGCGTGTGAGGATTGGGGTGCGCAGCTCCAGGCCAGGCTGGCAGGGTTGAACAGGAATTCCCAGACAGCCTTGGAGTCCTGGCCCCCTCAGCATTCCCTGCTCCACCCGGCCCCAGCCTGCCAGGGATCAGGCTCAGCAGCAAAAGCACAAATTCTGAAAATCTCAGGAGTGCTGCACAAGACACAATGACCACAGGCTGCGATCCCAAAGCCCCATCTCAGGTTCTCATCCGGGCTAAATGCTGTATTTTGGGTTAGGGACAGGCTGCCTGGCCCGGCCCCAGCTCTCTTTGATCGTTATCAGCACCCGGCTGCTCTCGGGCTCCCTGGGAGTGCAGAGCCGCAGATAAACCCTGCACCGAGCTGTTCGCCCAGAGACAAAACTGATTTTCTTCTGCACACCGAAGCTCCTTTCATGCCATGTGGCTTAGATGAGCTGCTCAGGTTTGGCCTGGTTGGATTTGAACAGCTGCTCCCCGAAGATGAAGGGACAAGGCCAGGAACAGTTAATAACTTTCTTCACTGGAAACACTGTTGAATCATTCCTTTCCCTCCTCACAGACTGTATAAAGCCTCCTCAGTGTTTGAGTCTAACCAACCTTTCAACTGGAAATAGCAGCCCTCAGTGGGATTTTCCTGTCCTGGCACCAGTTTCTCTCACAAGTGTCCACCTGGCTTCTAGCCAGAGGTAAAAACGGCATTTCTTAAAGCCAAATTTTGAGATAGGGGAAGGTCTGGGTGGAAAATTCAAAACAACCAAACTTAGTGTAGGCTTATACCTACAGAGGAGACCAGGGCCATCTCTTTCCCCTAATTCACATTATTTCCTATCCTGCCTTTGACTTTAACACTCATTCTCTGTACCACAAGAACTGTTCTCTGTTGGCTTTTATAGCTGCAACTGTTCTGGCTGTCTTTGCAGCTCTCCAAAGCCTTCAGTCTCAGACAGGACACCTGATTTCTGAAATTCCACCCCTGGACTCATACACACTCCTGCCCCAGCACCCCAGCCCTTCTCCACAGAGCTGCTTCCCACGGGTCGCCCCGGCCTGTGCTGCTGCCTGGGGTTGCTCCTCCCCAGGTGCAGGACGCACCTTTGCCTCTGTGGGATTTCCAAAGGTTCCTCTCTGCCCATCTCTCCCACCTGTCCAGGTCCCTCTGAAGCTGCACAGCCCTCAGGGGATCAGCCACTCTTCCAAAAGTTTTATCACCAGTGAACTCCCTGAGGAGGCATCAACCCCATGGGCTCTGCCTGTCCTGCTCCAGCTCCCTGCTCCCACCTCCCATCACCTCTCCCGTGTTTATCACCATTCCAGTTGCTCTGTCTTTTCTTATGGAGCAAGAAAATAAGAAAAAATCCAGGTGGATTAACACCAAATTATGCTGGCATTTTACAGGGAGCATGAAAACAACAAAACAGACAATTTTCTAAAGCAAAAGCACTGTTGCAGTCACAACACCACCTATCAAGGAAAAATCTCTTCCCTACAGTAAGGAATAAATTTTAATATAAAGTCCCATCAGCTCAAGGTGGTACCAATTAATCAAAACAATTCACTTGCAGATTCTTCACAGTCACTGTTTTATAAAGGGTAATTCTTTTCTTACTTGCTATTCCAGTGTTGGCACAAAGGAGGTTTAAGCTGATTTTCATCCAATCTTAAAAAACAAATCATAGCTGTAGTTTAAAATAGTTGGGATTGTTTATTCCTCTCGGTTCTAGGTGCCAATTCAAATACTGAAAAAGTGATCAAAAACCAGCATGACTGCCAAAATGAACAGCTCAGAAACGCCAAAGTCACGATGCACAGTACAGAGCAATATTAAAATCTCTGGGGTTTAACACAGTATGAGGAGCGCACAATTAGCAAAGTCCAAGTGTGTCCTGGATTCACAGGCCCACACACACCCCAGGTGTGCACCTTAATAAAATTAAATACTCACTCACTGTGAACAGTCCTGGGTGTTTTCATGAAGATGGTGAGTTGCTGATTGAATTTGAAGCACAACAGATGCTTAGTGCTCCAACCAAATGCTGCTTTTCCTATATCTATAAAGTGTATGTATTTGTGTGGATATGTACACACACTCTTCAGCTACCAAAGTAACTAAAAAAAAATCAGCCAAAGGGTTTCTGCTTCCCCAAACTGAAGAACTCAAGCCATGAGCTAAAAACCTCAGCGATTCCAGAGAGGAAACACTGCAGTGACGCCACAGTAAACACCAGTTCTGATTAAAACACCTGAATTTATAATGAATGCTTTTTTAAAAGTTGAAAAATATTTTTGGGCACAGCTTCTGCACAAAAATCCTCTTCCACGAGAATCTGCCAACTACTACAGAGCTCCTCAGGGTTTAAAGTGTTACTCCAGGTTGTGCCTGGGCCAGCAGGGCAGGGCTCGGAGCTCTGCAGTAAATTCCTGCCATCAGGCAGCCGGGAGATAAGGGCTGGGAAAAGAAAAAAGAACACAAACACAACAAACCCCAGAGCCCCACTGGCCACATCTCCTGAGAGTCAGAGACCTTGTAAAATGTCACCTTTGTCTTCCCTGATGCCAAACTCCTGACGGGAGGTTCAGAACAAGGCACGGGGGGTGTGGAAAGAAGAATTTAACAAACCTCAACCACTAAACTTGTCCCGCACTTCGTTTTCCGAGCGTTTTGCAGTTTTGCTCTCAGAAAGCCATGAAAGTTTCATGAAACTTCCATGGAGTTTAAATCAAAGATGTAAGCTGTAATTTTTAGCCCCCTCTCTGAACACTGACTGATACCTGCACTTACGTGCACACACTAAAATCAATCATTTCTGTCAAACTCTGCTCCACAACACCAGGAACGGGGACAAAGCACGTCCACGTGCATTTGGCAATGACAGAATGCACAGACCCGCCTGGGGATTCCACTGGCAGCCCTTATGCTCTGCAAAAACCCTTCTGCCCTTTTCAGACTTCAATATTAAACACTGAGCAAAAGAAACTGTTGCAGATACTGCAAAGGCCATCTCTTGCAATTTCTGTCTGGCAGAAGTTTGTGCAGGTCCTTCATCCTGGTGCAGGGGAGGCTGCTGCTGAGTAATCTTCCTCCTGAAGCCCTTGAGTGACAGGAATTCCATTTCAGATCACAGCTATTCACAGCCACCAAATCAGCTGCCACAGACCTGGCAAAGTATTAGGGCAGGACACAGCAAGTTTTACACAAAAGGCATTAAAATCTCACAACAGAAGAAGCCCCAGATGGACAAGGAGACAGGTTTATGGCATTTGCAAAGAAAATTCAGATTTAAGCACTGTAAAGTCAGCTTTAAAATCACAAGGCTTCAACAGATGCTCATTTAATGAAATAACAGCAAACTGAACCCCTTTCGCATCTTCAAGTGTCAGTTTGATCATAACACAGGTTCATCCTCATCATCATCCCCCCACATGACCACAGCCATACTGCAGCTCCCTGGAAGTGGCATCGAATCACTTCCTCCGCAATTCCAGTTAATTTCCCGCAGCACAGCCCCGGCTGGGCACGAGGAAGCTGTGGCTGCTGCTTTGCTTCCTGAAGTTCAAGTGAACCCAGCTCTGCCCACAGCTACAGGTGCTGTTTGTCACTGAATTACAGAATCATGCACTGGGCTGGGGGGACCTTAAAGCCCATCCTGTGCCACCCCTGCCCTGGGCAGGGACACCTCCCACTACCCCAGGCTGCTCCCAGCCCCACCCAGCCTGGCCGTGGACACTGCCAGGGATCCGGGGGCAGCCCCAGCTTCTCTGGACAAAGCATAAGGAAAGCGCTTGTGCTCCTCCACAGATCTGAGTCAGCCACAGTGGCAATAAAACCCTGGGCTTAAGGATGTACTTAAAAACATCAGAGATGGTCCCTGTGCTTCTATAGGTAAAAGAGATCAAATGTTACATGAAAACAGTCAGAACTTCAGTGCGCTCAGAAAGGCCTTTCATGAATGTCAGAAATTAGAAAACACCTTCAGCCAAGTAAAACTGGCTTCATTCACTGAAACTACAGTAACCACCTGCTTTTTGTTGCCTCTGTGCTCTTACAATACTGTCCAGAATTACCATGTTCAGAGAAAGTGACCACGGGGGGGGGGGGGGGAAAGGATTATTTACAGCAGTTCTACAGCCCTCCTTTTACTTCAATGCTCTATTTAAATATTCTGGCTGTTTCAAGGGCTTGGTAAAACTGGCTTTTGTAGACTGAACACAGAAAACAAACAGCAGAAAAATGCAGCATTTCCCCCCGCAGCCAGAACACAGTGAGAGCACAGTGGTTAAGCAAAGGCAGAGTAAGCTGATTACCAAGTACACAGCTGCTCCTACCTGGCAGAAAGCAAAGGGGAAAAAAACCCTATGAGTCATCACATGTATGGGAACCTAGAATGCAGAGAATATTTCTCTGCCTGTTTTGAAAGGTTTTACCCCCCTGGACAGTACTGGCTTTGACCTTTGTCCATGGGGAAATTTGCCTAGCCTCTGGGAAGAATTTGAATCTACAATGGTGTGAATTAGGTGACAGAATACTATGTGATATTATCACAGGGTGAAAAATTTAGAGTTTTTAGGTCTATTTGCATAGTAAATAGATAGAAGTAGAAAACCTCAAAATGCAGAATAAGTTGTAGTTAAAAGCTTCTTACTCCTTCTTCACCAACTCCATATTTTGCAGCAATAGTGGTTTGGGATGATTGGATACAGAATTCCACAGTTCCTGTCTACGTGATTTAGGAACTTGTTGGACATGAGTAAAAAAGTGAAAATACCTTGCATTTTAAGCTTTAATTGGGTAATTTACCTGTAAAAAGGCTGTGAAATCTTGATAAGTTGTCTTCTTGCTGCATTGTCTGCTCTGTGCTATGTCTAAGCCATGCCAGTGGCTTGTACTCCTTAGATAAGAATTAATAAACACCTATCAGGAGGCTGAGAAGCATGAAGTCACATTCGCCTTGTTTTTTCTCCTGGCAAAAATCTGAACGTCTCCACCATCAGGGAAGACAACAATTAATGGCGAGGACAGCGTTAGTGCACCAGCACAGGCACAACAGACCCAGCCTGGGCACAGGGAGGGAATTTATTCCCAACCAAATCCCAGCAGCACAAGGAGAAGGCAAAGAAATCTCTCCAACACCTTCCCCCCACCCAGCGGGGATCACCCGGAACGGGGGTCACCAGGGCTCTGCCCAACGGGGGTCACTGGGGATCATCCAACGCCGATCCTCCCACGGGGGATGGAGCTGGAGCAGCGCACGAAGCTCTTCCCGCACTCGGGGCACTCGCAGGGCTTCCCTTAGCGGTGCCTCCGTTGGTGTTGGGTCAAGTTAGAGCTGCTGGAGAAGCTCTTCCCACACTGGGGACACTCGTAGGGCCTCTCCCCAGTGTGGATGCACCAGTGGATGATGAGGTGGGAGCTCTTTTGGGGGGGACTTTTTCTGTGGGATTTCAGAGTCGTTGGGGGCTGTGGGATTTAGGGGTGTCCCAGCGCGTTTTGCAGTTCTCTGGGTGCTGTGTGGGGGTTCAGGTGCCTCCCAAAGGACCCCCAGAGCGGGTTGAAATGGGGGGGACACACCGGGCCGGTTCTGCCCCCACCACTCTCAGCTCCTCCTGCGGGATCCCCCAAATTCCCTCCACACTGCCCCCCAGTAAAGGGGACCGGCCCAAACTGGGAAGCTTTATTGGAAACACTGAGAGCAGCCGGGCAGGGGCAGAGTGACAGCGGGGCTGGGGGGGACACATGACCCCCCAAAATCAGCGTGGGGACGGAGCGGGGGATCCCGGCCGGGCCCGAGGCCACGGGGAGGGGCTGCGGCCGCCGGCGGCTCAGGAGCTCTGGGGGCAGAGCAAAGGGGGTGACACCGGGCTGGGGGGCCCCGGGGGAGCACAGAGCTCCGGGGGGGGAGGGACACGACCCCCGGGCCCCTCCCGTCACCTGCTTGCGCAGGTAGAAGCCGAGCTCCAGCGCCAGGAAGACGAAGCCCAACATGAAGCCCCCGATCCCCGTCAGCATCTTGGAAGGCGGGGGGGCAGCTTTGGGGGATGGGGGGCAGAAGGATCTGGGAAACGGCGGTGGCTGCCGGGAAGGGACCGGAATGGAATGGGACAGAATGGGACAGCAGGATACACTGGGACCAGGATCAGGACTTGGCAGGAACAGATTTGGGACACCAGAGATTATACTGGGATATAGTGGGACCACCCTGAGGGCTACTGGGAACATGCTGAGGGCCAATGGGTGCTGCTGGGATATACTTGGAGTGCTTTGGATCATACTGAGACTGACTGGAATCGTACTGGGACTGACTGGAATCACAGTGGTGGTGAAAGGGTGCAATTGGAAAGATGCAGGGGGCAACTGGGATCATCCTGGGATCAGCTGGCCCATGCTGGACTCATACTGGGATCATACTGGGAGTGACAGGGTCATGTTGGAGTGACTGGCATAGTTCTGAGAGTATCTGGGAGTGACTGGGATCATACTGGGGGTGACAGGGATCAAACCAGACTCATACTGGGAAGTTACTGGGAATCATACTGGGGGTGACTGGACTCATACTGGGATCATGCTTAGAGCAACTGGGACCATGATGGGGGCAAAAGGCATCATAGAGGGACTGCCTGGGAGTGGCTGGGTTCATACTGGAAGTGACTGGGGCCGTACCTGACTCCTACTGGGAGGGACTGAGAGTGAAAGGAACCATACAGGGCATGACTGGGAACAACTGGGACCATGTTGGGAGCAAGTGGGATCTTATTGGGAGTGACTGGGAACATAAAAGCTTGAGTGGAGTTTTTATCCCGTGGCATTCCCGGGGAGCAGCGGCAGCTCCGCACCCCCAGCCCGGGGGTGGGAGCAGGGGAACCGCTGGCAGCACCTTCGGGGCACAGCCGAGGGCTGGGGGGCTCCTCCCCCACTTCATTTTCTCTGCCCAATTCAAATCATCCCCTCCCATTCAAATCCCCTCCGTTCACATCTTCTCCCCACCATTAAAGTTTCCTTGCCCCAATTCAACTTTTCTCCCCAATTAAGCCCTGAGGCCCCTCTCCGCCCCCGGCTCCTCCCGGCAGGACCCGGCCGGGACCTTCTGGAAACAGCAGCGGAAAGAGTTCCAAAATTCCTCATTCCTTCCATCGATTTCCTTGGTTTCCGGGGCATTTTCCTGTGGCTGCTCCGGGCCATGGCTGAGGGGTCCCCTCGGGCTCCAGCCCCTTTCCAGCCCCTTTTTCCAGCTCTTTTCCTCAGCTGACCCAAAACTGCGGATTTTGGGGGGTGGGAAGAGTCGCTCTGCTCGGGGGTCCCCGCGGTGCCCCAGGGAGGCCCCGAGGCCGCAGCGCGGTTCCCTCCGTCCCCTTGGAGCGTTTGGAATCTCCAACTCTCAGCAATCGCTGTCCGTGGCATTCAATCCCCCCTGCAGGGTTTTCCCCCAGACCGGCTTTCTTTCCAGAGGGTTTTGTGGTTTCGCTTCAAGCCGGGGCCTGAGGGCACCGGAGCGGCCGCGGGTGCCGGGGCAGGAAGGGCTGAGGGACAGCAGCGCCCCACAAACCTCCGGGAGGGGGACAAGGGCTGGAGGGGGCAAAGAGAGAATAAACACGAGATTTTAGAAAAAGAAAAAAAAAAAAACAAACCAGACTATAGATGATATCTAAAATATAATAAAGAGGAACTCTGAGAAAAAGAAAGTAACAGCAGAGCTTCTTCTCCTGGGACTTTGGGTTTCTTGTCCAAGCTCCGAGCTGGGTGTGAGCCAGAAACCAGTGGCTGGGAGAGACATTGCTGCTGAAGGGCTTCCTGTTGCCAGAAGTAAAGTGTCGAGTATCAAGGAACAGCTTGAGGTTACAGAAGCGCCAGCGCTCCCGTTGGATTCCCTCGCTGGAAGCTGAAAGCGGAGCTCCGTCTGGGACTCTGCTTTGTAAGGATTGAATGTAAAACTCCAGCGCAATCCCCGTTTCCCTCTGTCCTCTGGCCAGCGGCGCACGGAGAAGGGATGGGAGTTTCGGTGAGTTCGTGCTTCCCCCTGAGGGACAGGAATCCTTGCCGTGTCCAGCGGGGGTCCCTCCCCAGCCGTGCGGTCACTGCCCGGCCCGGCCCTGAGGCGCGGGGCAGTCGCGGGGCAGCCGCGCTCCGGCCCCGTCAGCGGCACCGCCGCTTCGTGCCGGGCAGGAGCGGCAGAAGGAGCCGGGCGGCGGCGGGGGCTGAATCCCGGCAGGAGGAGGAGGAGGAGGAAGAAGAGGAAGAAGGGGCCGGGGCCGCCTGCGGTGTCCGATGGCCGGGGAGCAGCGGGGAGGCCTCGGGGAGCGGCGGCGGGCGGGGCTCTGCTGGAGCCGCCCCGAGGGGTTTGTGCCGCCCCGGGCCCCTGAAGGAGCCGCTCCGCGGGACGGGCGAGCTGGGAACGAAAGGAAATACAGAGAAGAGAATAAAATACAATCAAAGAGCCGCACCGAGAGGCGTCTGCCCCGCCCGCGTCTGAAGGAGCTGCACCGAGGGACGGGCGGAGGGTGAGTAGAATAAAATCCAGAGAATGGAGTAAAATAAAATAAAAAACTGCACCCGGTGTCACTGAAGAGCCGCACGGCGGGACGGGCGCTGTCTGGTGTGGCCAGAAGGGCAGCGCCGAGGAGGGAGAGAGGTGTGAATAGAAAAACAAAAAAAATAGAGAGAATGGAATAAAATACAAGAAAAGAGCCTCACCCGGGGATCCCCGCAGCCCCGAGTCACTGAAGAGCTGCACCGAGAGAGCGGCGAGAGGTGACGGTGGTGAAAAAGCCGCACTGGAGGGGCTTGGGATGGGAGGCTGGAATGGACTAAACTCTAGAGAATAGAATAAAAACATAACACAAACCCCGCACCGGGAGTGGCCGCTGCCCGTGACTGAAAGAGCCGCAGCGAGGGACCGTCGGGGCAGCACCGGGGGCTCTCGGCCGCCCCGCGTCACCGAAAGAGCCGCAGACGGGGGCAGTTCTGGGGTCTTCTGGAGCCGCCCCGAGGACTCTCGGCCGCCCCGCGTCACTGAAGGAGCCGCAGCGAGGGACGGGCGGGGCGCGGCCCGGATCGAGCCCCTCCAGCTGCGCCTCGAGCGGCGACCCCGCGGGACCGCGCCGGGGCCGGGCGGCGGCGGCAGCCGGAGCCGGGAAAGCGGCTTGGAGCGGCGGAGACGAGCGGGGTGTTCTGGGGGTGCTCCGCTCAGCCCTCGGGCACCGGGGCGTTCCGGGGGTTGTTCCCGACCAGCTCCGCTCAGCCCTCGGGCACCGGGGCGTTCCGGGAGTTGTTCCCGACCAGCTCCGCTCAGCCCTCGGGCACCGGGGCGTTCCGGGGGTTGTTCCCGACCAGCTCCGCTCAGCCCTCGGGCACCGCGCTGGGGTCGCCGCGCACTTTTTACCCCCGGCCGCCCCCACGGGCCGGGCCCCGCGGCTCCCGCTGCCGCCGCCTCGGCCCCGCCGAGCCCAGAAACCACGAAAAATCGCTGGCATGCACTAAAAAAGCTTTCCGTGCGCAGCGATAGGTGCGGGGGAAGTCCTTATGAACTCCCCTCCCCTCAGACCCTCCCGGGCACCGCCGGGCATTAGCGCAGCTCTCGGGGCCGTGTCCCGGCCACACTTGGGTATTAAATCCGACAGATTTGAGGCGTGGGCACAGCCCTAGAAACCAGGGCTTTGCCCTCGGCAGCTTGGAGCGGCACGAGGGGGATAAAGGATCCCCTGCACTCACTGATGCCCCCAGAAGCAGCTCTGCCCCCGTAAGAACGAGGTTGTATTTGGGAGAGGGAGGATGGCTGGGATGGGGTCTGGAGTGAGACAGACACATGTTGGGATGAAGAGGTTTGGGTGACCCTGTTCCTGAGGAGGTTTTGGGGCACCCTCCAATCCTGAGGGATGTGTTACTGGGAGGGGGGACACACCTGGCTCTTGCACTTGGAGTGCGGCCCCACAGGGAAGGACATGGGGAACCCATTTTAGGGTAGATCCTGCAGCTTTCCACCAGTTTTGAGGGGTTATAAACGGATTTGGGAGATTTCCTGGTCATTTTAGGAGGCGGAGGTGAGGCCTTTTATGGGAGGGCTGATGCTTTCCACCAGTTTGGGGGGTTCTAAATGGCTTGTGCTGGACCCACTTTTGTGGGTTCTGATGCTGCCCACCCGTGCTCTGCACTGGTCCGGACTGGTGCTCCCAGTGCCACGTGGGGCAGGGCCATGGGGACCCCTCCACAGCACAGCGTGGCTGCTTTGGGGCTGGCGACACTTGCCCGGCGCTGGCCATGGGGCGTGTGCTGGCAGCTGGGGCCATACTGGTGGTACTGGTGGTGCTGGGAGCTCACATGTCTGGGGGCCAGCGGGACTCGGGTGAATGTGGGCATCTCAGGGGTGTGGTGGGGATGATGGGAAAATATTGAGAGAGGTGGGAAAAAGGGAGGAAGAGAGCAGAAAATCGGAGCTGGAATTACCAGACTCGCAGTCCAGTCCAGGGTCTGCGGCCTGACTCCCCCCCAGCAAGTGCCTCCCACAACTCCTCACCCTATCCCTAAAACTCTCTTGGGATCCCACACCCATCTCTGTATTGCCCCCTCTAAAATCTCCAGGCTCCTGCAGTGAGACCAAAGGGGTCCAAATCCCCACCTAATGTGACCACAAGCACCAAACTTTTTTCTCCACACAACAATCTTCCCTCTTTTCCCCTTCCTGGCTTCCCCACAGCAGCTGGGAGCAGCCAAGAGCCCAGTGCTGCCCCAGCCCGACCGGCCCCAGCTCCATCCCTGCTCCTCCTGTGGGATGCGATGGGTTTGGGGGGAGGGGGCCAAGGGCGGGTGCTGGGCCTGGGGGGAGGAGGAGCAGGGGTGGAGGAGGAGGGATGAAGGAGGAGGGGGAGAAGGGACGGAAGGAGGGGAAGGAAGAGGAGGGATAGAGGAGGAGCGGGAGGAGGAAGAGGAGGCAGCACGTGCATCCATCGCTCCCCGTATCTGCACACCCCTGCCCCGGGAGCATCGCCCCCCCCCGCATTCCGCAGGTTGCCGGTGGGAGGGACTCAGGTTGGAGAAGTTCCTGGAGAAGTGTCTGGTGGGAGGGAGCCCAGAGTGCAGCAGGGGAACGACTCCTGTCCCTGAGCAGCGGGAGAAGGCACCGGGGATGAACTGAGCGTGGCCCCAATTCCCTGTGTCCTGCACTGCCGGGGTGGGAGGTGGAGCTGGAAGGAGGGAGGGGTGGGAGGAAGAAGTTTGGAAGGGTCTTCTTTTACTTCTCATTACCCTGCTCTGAGTTTTTGGAATTTTCTACCACAAATCTCTCACCTCGTGCACTCAACCAAAGGGATTTGGGGCGGTTTTCCCTTTTTCGGGGAAATCAAAGCCATGCCCTGATGCTCCGAATTAGGGGCGGGAGTAGCGAGGCTGCAGGGCTTCCCAAGGAGCCGGAGACACCCGACACGCAGGGCTGGGCAGGTCGGGCCGGGAGCAGCGGAGAGCTTTGTTTCTCTTCTCAGCTGAACGGCGGCTCGGGCCGGGCCCGTTCCAGGGCTGTTCCTCAGCTGCGGCTTTCCCCTCACGCAGCCCGGGGGGCGCTGGGAGCGCGGGGCGGGGCTGGGCCGTGTGCAGAGCCCGCCCCTCGCTCCGATTGGGCGGTGCTGCCGTCAGTCGTGGTTCTGGCGCGCTGATTGGTCGGAGCGGGGAGCAGCCCGGGCCCGGAGCCGCCGGCAGGGCGGCCGTGGCGCAGCAGAGGCGCCATTGGCGGAGCGTCTGTGCGGGCCCGGGAGCGGCGGCGGCGGCCGGAGCCCGCTGAGGCGGCGGCGGAGCTCGGAGGCGGCCCCAGCGCAGGTGGGAGCCGCGCTCGGTTCTGGCGGGGCTCGGGGCTGGCTGCGGGCGGAGGGGGCGGCAGGGGGCTGTGGCGGCTTCGTTGTGCCGTGTGGGCGCCGTGTTGGCCCTGGCGTGAGGGCGCTGCAGGAGCGGCTGCCCGCGGTCTCCTTCCCGCTGCTGCCTCGGCAGGAGCCGGTGCCGGAGCAGCGCTGGCTCGTCCCGGGGGCTGTGGGTAGGACAGAGGTGGCTGCCCCGTGGCCGGGAGTGTGCGGGAAAGTTCCCGTGGCCGGAGGTTTGTGTGCCCAGAGGAGCCGGAGGAGTCCTGTGAAAGTAACTTTATTCGTGGACAAAGGGAGAGGCCACGGGGCATTTCCCGTGGGGTCTGTCCAAGTGTTGGAGGCCGCAGCCTCGTTTTTATGCCGATTTGCCCGGCCGCATCTCCGTGTCCCTTTCCGCAGTGGCTGAGGTCCTTGGAAGGTACAGACTTCCCGATCCGCCTGCTGCATGTGTCCCTTAATGTGCACCCCCACTTTGTATAACATCCGATATTCATGGCTGTGTTAAGGCTTTGTTCTTCTTCGGGAAGTTCAGGAATTTAGCGGGGCCTTGGCTCTGAGCATCAGTTCGTGTCAATTAGTAACATTTTTTGGAATTGGTGGTTTCTCTGGTTACTTCCTTATCTCCAAATCCCTGGCCCTATCTGCAATGGGATTCACACCATCTGTTTGTAAAGACACGTTCATTTTTTCCTTTAATCCGCCTCTTCTTATTTTCTCAGTACTTCTCTTTACAATTTTTATAATTGCCTTAATCTGTTCTTCGTGGGCCTTCTTTGGTTTTGGGATTATTCTCAGTGACCTCATTCTGTGTCCTTTTGTAGCCGTTTCTGGGTCAGGAGGCCTGGCTGCCACCTGCATGCCCTTGATCCCCTGCTGAATGAGCTGCACTGAGCAAGGCGTGGTGCAGGGTAAAAAGATGAGAGTTGCTGCAGCACCTGAGAGGAGAAACAGCATTGGTTTAACCCATGGTCTGCCAGGGAACCACGAAAATGTGTCCTATTCCCATCCTTTCCACGTTTGGAGTGGTACATGACCTGCTTTCTTCTTTCCTTTGTTCTCTGTTTCATCACTTTTCCTTGGCCATCTCTTTGCCAAAAGCAGTTTGAGTCATTTAATTTTCCACAACCTCCTGGTCCTTCTGCTGAAAGAGAATCTGATGCCATCCCAGGGTGAAATGTGGTGTTGCTCATGGCAGTGGATTGGTGGGTGAGAAGGTCAGGAGCTGGAGCTGTGTGCTTGGTTATGGTTTGGAGGACAGCTTGTAATCTAATGATGCATTGAAATGATCACTGGGTTCTCTGGCACCTGGTATGAATTTGTTCGGGTTCCCAGGGGCTGCTCCATGGTGTTTGTAGGATTTGTTCTGGTGGCCGTTCATCTTTTCCCCATTTTTAGGCGCTCCCAAAAATGCCAGGGATGCATCAATTGGCCGCTTTTCTCTGATTAAATCATCACATCCTTGGATTCCCAGGTGATTTCACTGACCTTGTGTCAGCAAAAGCAGCCCAGTGGTCAAACCCACCCTGTATAACACAGAGAGTGCCGGCAGATGTTGGAGTGGGGAGAGGGATGATTCCCCCCCGCTTTTGTGAGTGAAGTTCTCCCAACATTCTCCGTTTGCTGTTTTCCTTTTCAGCTTCAAGGATTTCTGTTGCAGAGTCAGAGATGCTCAGTGTGGGCTCTGCCTTTAGCGATGCAAATTCCGTCAGTGCAGGGAGGCAGAGCTTGGGGTGAGGGGCAGAGGGAATCAGCCCAATTCCTGTGGCAGGCAAGGAGAGCCTGGGACATTGTGCACACTTCCCGCAGCAGAGTTAATTTGCATTTCTAAAGCTCCTCTGCTGGGTGCCTGGGACGGAGCTTCTCTTCCAGGGCAGCCATCTGGTGACTCACAAGTGGCCCCCCCAAAAGCGGCTTTTTTTCCCCCTTTTTTTTTATAATGTTTTTAAACTATTTATGAGGAAAAGGGTCAGTTTTAAAGCTTTTCCAGTTTTGCAAAATGCAGCCTACAGGTGAACATCGACAAACCCATTCTGAAATTCTGTCATCACTTAACAGACACACGCACACACATACACAAAGATGCCCCAAAGCAATAAAGATTTTTGGTTCTTCTCCTCGGACTAAAAATTGATTCTCACACCTTTGGCCCAAACCCAACTGACAATATCAAAGTAGGATTATTAAGAAAAAACATTCTAATAGTCTAATCTTGTCACAGAAACTGCAGGAAGAACAAAAACTCTCCAAGGACCTTTTTAGTGTTAGAGGATCAAGGAATTACTTTATTCTGGCCAGGATGTGCAACAGAAATCATTTCATGGACACATAGCCCGGGTATGCAGAGAAAATCATTCCATGGCACACGAGTTTTACTCAATTTTTCCTCAACTTTATACAATCTAAACCCATAGAAATCTGTAGGTTTAACGTTCATTGGTTCCAAGTTGGGTAGTTCTTAGTATTTGGTTTCCTATTGGCCGCAGATTGCTTGGCCTCTGATGTTAATTAGGTGCACACTCCTTGATTTCCTTCTCAGCCTTTTCCAGAGCAGGGGTCTCCAGCTGTGCCGGGGGCAGTGTCTGGGGTAGTTGTTCCTTGATGTTTGCTGATGGGCGTTGATGTTTTGTTGATGGTCGTTATCTTTTGGGTATCTTTTGGGCTATTCCCAGTCTGTTGAGATGTTAAGCTCATCTCTGCTGAGTGGTGTAACATCCCTTAACAAAAGCTTTCAAATTCCTTTCGCCAAGGCAGAGGCAAACCAAGCCTGAGCAGAGAAATAAAATTTTAAAACGAATCAGAACTTGGTATATTTTCCAGCAATCGAATCCCGCCCAGCCCAGAGTGTGAGTGTAACTGAGAGCCAGAGTGGAATTCTCCCGCTGTCTCCTGCAGCAGCTGTGGCGAGTGCAGGCACAGAAAGCTCTGAAGCTCGCCCGGTGCCAGCGAGGATTGGCCCCCAGTGCCTGGAGATGCCAGAGGAGGTGCCCAGCCAGACTATTTCAGCAGAGGATCTGTGGGCAGCCCCCGGGGCTTCCCCCGCTGTGGAGCCCTGGCTGCTGCTGCGGCCCCTTCTGTGCAGGGTCAGTGGCGGCCTCGCATGGTCCTCCTGCAGCCGGGGAGTGCAAATCTGCGGGGCTTCAGAGAGCCTGAGGCGAGGCTGAGGGGTCCCCCCGTGTTCAGCTGTGCTGGCGGCTGTTTCTGTGCTCGGGGACACTTGGAATGGGCCACGCCCTTGGCCACCAGTGGTGCTTCTTTGCACTCCTCAGGCAGGACCCGATGTCCTGGTTGGATGTTGTGGGCAGCAAAGTCCCCAGGCAGGGTCTGTGCCAGCCGAGCTTCCTGTGGAAGAGATTTCACAAGAGACAGGATTCTGGCCACAGACTGCTTGAAACAGACATCCCTGGTCTCCACCCCCCCACTAGGTCGAGAATGAGCAGGGTGAGGAATTGGAAACATCAGTTCCATGGGAGATAACTGAATATCTGCCCTGGGTCTGGCTCTTCTTCTTGCCAAAGCCAGTGGCAGCATCCGTACCCGTGGCATCTTGGTTTCTCTCAACAGCTTCAGAAGGTGTTTCTTTATTTCCCCATTCATACTTTCTACCCGACCCGAACTCTGGGGGTGCCAGGGCGTTTGGAGGTGCCACTGTGTTCCTAAAGCAGCCAGAACGGCCTGACGGATCTTTCCGGTAAAATGAGTTCCCCTGTCTGAGTCCATTGTTTCCACAATCTCATCTTTTGGAATTGTTTGTTCCAAACATGCCTTAAGAACTGATGCAGGGATTGCTGAAGCAGTTGGACAATGCTTCTGCCCCGCTGTGAGCTGCCATGCTGTTAGCAGAAGATATTGAAGCCTTCCTGCTCAGGGCATTTCAGTGCCAGGCTCTTCCAAGCACCCCCAGCTCGGCCCTTTGAGCTGAGCATGCGGGCGCTGAGCTGCGCTTTGTCTCATTCCCTTTCCTTCAGAGCAGCGTGTCTTGTCACTCTTTTCCCTTCTGCTGCCCTTGCAGAGCCATCCCTAAACACCTTTTCTCCCTCAGGCCAGGGAATGTCTGGTAAATCTCTCCTAGCCCGGGTCTGGAGCTCTGTCACTTGACTACAGCCATGGGTTTCTTGCCAGTCCCCTGTCCAGGGCTGTTCAAACAGGAGGCTGGGTTCAACCCTTGCCCTGTCCTCAACTCTGAATCCTCCTGTTCCATCCAACAAGTTTCATTCTGTAAGAACCGAGTGCTGCTCATCCATTTAGAGTCTCCTTTGGTTAACAAAGCTTTAACTTGATGCTAGGCTGGAACAATGAGAGATTCTGCTGCTGTCAGTTTTCAGGCCTCAGTTCCCATTAAAGCCGGGGCTGCACAATTCTGCAGACAATGAGGCCACTCTCTGGCCACTGGGTTAAACATTTGAGCCCAGGAATTCCTTTGGCATGGCCCTGATTAACATCCCCATGCAATTCAAATGGTTTTTCCCTGTCTGGAGGGTCAGGGCAGGAATCTCAGTTAATTTGCTTTTGAAGCCTTGAAAATTGTGCTTTCCTTCTGGTGTCCATGATGGGGTTTCTTGGCTGGCAGGAGAGGAGTGTTGTAGGGAGAGATGCCTGGCTCCAGAAGCGCTGCCTTTAGCAGGGCCTCAGTAAGAGGCTGTAACCCCTTCCTTGCCTCCCTTGGAACAGGGTATTGCTTTTAGACACCACTTGTCCTGGTTGCTTCAAAGGAATTTGGAGAGGCTCCATATCTGATTTTCCCTATTTCCCTGGGGCTGCCCACACTTCTGGGCTCACTTCAGCAGAGGCCTTCGAAGACATTTGACACAAAGGCACAGCAGCATTAGCCTCTGTATCTCCTTTGACAATATGAATTTGCATTCCCACTTCAGCCACCAAATGCCTTCCCAGTAAATTACAATCACAAATAGGAACAAACAGAAATCGATGCATTTCAAACCCATCTCCCACATCTACTGATAGTGGTTGAATAAAACACCCCTGCTCATCTTTCCCACTTATTGCCTGAATAATCAAGGAACTTCTTGACAATTTCCACCCTTAGGTCTCAGATTCAGAGTGGATGGAGAGGCCCCGGTGTCCATCAGGAGCGGCCTCGTCTCGATCCAGACGCGCCCTGAATGTTCTCAAGGGCTCTGGTGCGGTGGGTCCCTGGTGTGCTGGGAGCTCTGAGAGCCCTGCCAATCCATGTCCATCAGGGCTGGACTTGCTCGTGCTGAGGGTGCTGCTGTCTGTGCTTGCAGTGTCCTTGTGGCCTGCAGCTGGAGCCCTGATTCCTTGCCAGGGGCTGTTTGGGTCGGCTCTGCCGTGCCGAGGAGGGCAATGCCTGTGCCAGGTGCTTGTGGCCGCCGCCGTCCCCTGGGTGCTGGGGCCCCCTTGGGCCCTGCGGTTCATCCCTGGGGGGCTGTAGAAACTCTGCCATGGCCTTTGCCTTCACCTTGGCCTTTTGCTCATCCCTTCTTGCATTCCCCTGCTGAGCCTTTCTGGCCAAGTGCTGCAGGGGCTTCTTGTGCCTCTCCTGCAGCCCCCTCGGTGCCTGTGGGTGCTCATCCTCTGACAGCTGCTGAGCTTTCTGCACAATCATTCGTTTCTCCAGTGACCCAGAGAAGATCGATGAAAGAAAATCCTGATCCTTCCACATCCCGCAGCCTCCTGGGGGCCGGGGGCCACTGCCGGCCCTGCCCGGGGGGTGTTGGGGTCAGGCAGTGCCCGGCGCTGAGCCCCGGCTGCCCCACAGCCCCGGCCCGGCCCCGCAGCTCCCCACAGGCCCCCAGCCCGTGCTGCCCTGTCCTGCTGCTCCCCACCACAGAGAAACACCCTGAAATCCTGACCTCCTTGTTTTCCTGTCCTGGAAACTGGGGATACAAAGAGATGTAGCTGGCCGTGCGGATAAGAGGTTTTTGACCCTTTTTGAGGATAAGATTGGAATGGTGCTGTAAAACATTCCAATTCTCAGTATTTTTCTCTTCCTCCTCTTTTCCATCTTCCTTTTCCTTTCTTACCACATAGATTCCTCCTGCTGCTGTTTGCCTTAACCATATTCCTGCACACTCCCTTCAACCAATCCCTTCCCAGCACACCAACACCATCCGTCCCCTGTTGCTGAGACCCCTTCTCAACTTCCCTTTTTACCCCTGCTGGGTGTCCATGTCCTTAATTACCTCTGGGAGAATGTGCAAACTGCCTCCACACGGTCCCCTTTTGTATAG
>NW_028120326.1:0-38581 GCF_965178545.1 Coloeus monedula
CACGGGCCGGCCCGGCCTTGGCGCTCCCCCCCTCCCACCTCCCCAAATTCCCCTCGCGGGGGGCGCCAAGGCCGGGCCACACGGGGGCTCCAGCTGGGGAGCGCCGGGCGCTGCGGCTCTGCCTGGCAACTGCTGAGTCACCAGCGCCGCGCCTGCTGATTGGCTGAGCGCTGCCTGAGGGCCGCGCCTGCACCAAGGGGGGACACCCTGCTCCAGGGGGGATGGCCCGAAAACCGGGCACCCCCAGCGAAGGAACAACACCAACGCCTCCCTACAAACACATGCTCTCAATCTGCTCGGACACAGCCACACGGACTTGGACACAAGCAAGTGACACAAGCAGAAACCATCAGCTCCACAAAATGCTACTGATTGACACACACTGCTGCTCAGCCAAGCTCCTGCTCAATTCCTCAACTTCCAGAACAACAACAAACCCTGAACACAACCATGGACATCGTGTCCTATACAAAAGGGGACAATGTGGAGGCAGTTTGCACATTCTCCCAGAGCTAATTAAGGACATGGACACCCAGCGGGGGTAAAAAGGGAAGTCGAGAAGGGGTCTCAGCAACAGGGGACGGATGGTGTTGGTGTGCTGGGAAGGGATTGGTTGAAGGGAGTGTGCAGGAATATGGTTAAGGCAAACAGCAGCAGGAGGAATCTATGTGGTAAGAAAGGAAAAGGAAGATGGAAAAGAGGACGAAGAGCAAAATAGTGAGAATTAGAATATTTCCCAGCACCTTCCACAATCTTATCCTCCAAAAGGGCCAAAACCCTCTTATCCTCAGGGCCAGCTCCACCTACATTGTATCCCTGCTTTCCAGGACAGGAAAACAAAGAAGTTCAGGATTTCAGGGTGTTTCTCTGTGGTGGGGAGCAGCAGGACAGGGCAGCACGGGCTGGGAGCCTGTGGGGAGCTGCGGGGCCGGGCCGGGGCTGTGGGGCAGCCGGGGCTCAGCGCCGGGCACTGCCTGACCCCAACACCCCCCGGGCAGGGCCGGCAGTGGCCCCCGGCCCCCAGGAGGCTGCGGGATGTGGAAGGATCAGGATTTTCTCTCCACGATCTTGTTTGGGTCACTGGAGAAACGAATGATTGTGCAGAAAGCTCAGCAGCTGTCAGAGGATGAGCACCCACAGGCACTGAGGGGGCTGCAGGAGAGGCACAAGAAGCCCCTGCAGCACTTGGCCAGAAAGGCTCAGCAGGGGAATGCAAGAAGGGATGAGCAAAAGGCCAAGGTGAAGGCAAAGGCCATGGCAAAGTTTCTACAGCCCCCCAGGGATGAACCGCAGGGCCCAAGGGGGCCCCAGCACCCAGGGGACGGCGGCGGCCACAAGCACCTGGCACAGGCATTGCCCTCCTCGGCACGGCAGAGCCGACCCAAACAGCCCCTGGCAAGGAATCAGGGCTCCAGCTGCAGGCCACAAGGACACTGCAAGCACAGACAGCAGCACCCTCAGCACGAGCAAGTCCAGCCCTGATGGACATGGATTGGCAGGGCTCTCAGAGCTCCCAGCACACCAGGGACCCACCACACCAGAGCCCTTGAGAACATTCAGGGCGCGTCTGGATCGAGACGAGGCCGCTCCTGATGGACACAGGGGCCTCTCGATCCACTCCAAATCTGAGACCTAAGGGGGGAAATTGTCAAGAAGTTCTTTCATTATTCAGGCAATAAGTGGGAAAGATGAGCACGGGTGTTTTATTCAACCACTATCAGTAGATGTGGGAGATGGGTTTGAAACCCATCAATTTCTGTTTGTTCCTAATTGTGATTGTAATTGACTGGGAACGAATTTGGTGGCTGAAGTGGGAATGCAAATTCATATTGTAAAAGGAGACACAGAGGCTAATGCTGCTGTACCTTGGTGTCAAATGTCTGTGAAGGCCTCTGCTGAAGGGAACCCAGAAGTGTGGGCAGCCCGAGGGAAATAGGGAAAATTAGATATGGAGCCTCTCCAAATTCCTTTGAAGCAACCAGGACAAGTGGTGTCTAAAAGCAATACCCTGTTCCAAGGGAGGCAAGGAAGGGGTTACAGCCTCTTACTGAGGCCCTGCTAAAGGCAGCGCTTCTGGAGCCAGGCATCTCTCCCTACAACTCTCCTCTCCTGCCAGCCAAGAAACCCCATCATGGACACCAGAAGGAAAGCACAATTTTCAAGGCTTCAAAAGCAGATTAACTGAGCCTCCTGTCCTGGCCCTCCCAGACAGGGAAAAACCATTTGAATTGCATGGGGATGTTAAACAGGGCCATGCCAAAGGAATTCCTGGGCTCAAATGTTTAACCCAGTGGCCAGAGAGTGGCCTCATTGTCTGCTGAATTGTGCAGCCCCGGCTTTAATGGGAACTGAGGCCTGAAAACTGACAGCAGCAGAATCTCTGATTGTTCCAGCCTGGCATCAAGTTAAAGCTTTGTTAACCAAAGGAGCCTCTAAATGGATGAGCAGCGCTCGGTTCTTACAGAATGAAACTCCTTGGATGGAACAGGAGGATTCAGAGTTGAGCACAGGGCAAGGGTTGAACCCAGCCTCCTGTTTGAATGGCCCTGGACACGGGGCTGGCAAGAAACCCATGGCTGCAGTCAAGTGACAGAGCTCCAGACCCGGGCTAGGAGAGATTTACCAGACATTCCCTGGCCTGAGGGAGAAAAGGTGTTTAGGGATGGCTCTGCAAGGGTAGCAGAAGGGAAAAGAGTGACAAGACACGCTGCTCTGAAGGAAAGGGAATGAGACAAAGCGCAGCTCAGCGCCCGCATGCTCAGCTCAAAGGGCCGAGCTGGGGGTGCTTGGAAGAGCCCGCACTGAAATGCCCTGAGCAGGAAGGCTTCAATATCTTCTGCTAACAGCATGGCAGCTCACAGCGGGGCAGAAGCATTTCCGACTGCTTCAGCAATCCCTGCATCAGTTCTTAAGGCATGTTTGGAACAAACAATTCCAAGATATGGGATGGTGGAAGCAACAGACACAGACAGGGGAACTCATTTTACAGGAAAGATCCTTCAGGCCGTTCTGGCTGCTTTAGGAACACAGTGGCACCTCCAAACGCCCTGGCACCCCCAGAGTTCGGGTCGGGTGGAAAGAATGAATGGGGAAATAAAGAAACACCTTCTGAAGCTGCTGAGAGAAACCTAGATGCCACGGGTACGGCTGCTGCCATTGGCTTTGGCAAGAAGAAGAGCCAGACCCAGGGCAGATATTCAATTATCTCCCATGGAATCCATGTCTGCAATTCCTTACCCTGGTGTGATAAATGAGTGAATGATAAATGTTGTCTTTTGCATGTGTGATTCAAACATTTAGAAGTGATGATGGATTATGTAGAAATAGTGTTAAGGTAAAATGTAGTTAAGTAGAAACGAGATTAAGGTAAATTGTAACTTCGAAATAGTTGTAATACGCTAAGAAATCTATTAATAAACACATGGTAATAATTGTCTTTAGAGCTGAGAAACTACAGAGCCAGGAACCAAGACATCTTAGAGAAACAAAGAAGATAAACCGCAAGCATCCCAGGAAGATTGTTACCTCATCAGAACTCACCCCGCCCAAGGGAACTGGCAGCTGCCAATGAGGCTGGAGACTGCGGAGGCACCGGAGAGAGGGGGCCTGTCTGCAGTTCTGAAGCGATCCAGAGGACTGAGGCGGCGTCCTGCTGGGGGAAGGGGCAGAAACCCGAGAGGGGGAAAGGGGAGTGAAGTGTAAATTCCTTTCTGGGCTTAATGAATATGTAACAGTTCAGGAGAGTACTTCAGTCCACAGTAAAATGAATGGAGGGCGCCTCTGGCAATATTGCCAAGCGCCCCAGGCTGTGATTTGCCTTTGTTCTACTAATAAATGTTCAATATTACATTGCTAAAAATTTAGCTTTTGTATTCATTTTCTTCAGCCTTAATCCTCTAACACTAAAAAGGTTGTTGGGGAGTTTTTGTTCTTCCCACAGTTTTGATAAGATTACAACATTAGAAGGCTTTTTCTTAATACTCCTACTTTGATATTGTCAGATGGGTCTGGGCCAGGGGTGTGAGAGTCAATTTTTAGTCTTAGGACAAGAAGCAGCAAAAATCTTTATTGCTTTGGGGTGTTTTTTGTGTATGTCTGTGCGTGGCTGGTAGTGATGACAGAATTTTGGAATGGGTTTTTCAATGTTCACCTGTAGGCTGCATTTTGCAAAACTGGAAGAGCTTTAAAACTGACCCTTTAACTCATCAACAGTTAAAAAAAACATTAAAAAAAAAAAAGAAAGCTGCTTGTTGGGGACCACTTGTGAGTCACCTGATGGCTGCCCTGGAGGAGAAGCTTCCTTCCAGGCAGCCAGCAGAGGAGCTTTAGAAATGCAAATTAACTCTGCTGGGGGAAGTGTGCACAATGTCCCAGGCTCTCCTTGCCTGCCACAGGAATTGGGCTGATTCCCTCTGCCCCTCACCCCAAGCTCTGCCTCCCTGCACTGACGGAATTTGCATCGCTAAAGGCAGAGCCCACACTGAGCATTTCTGACTCTGCAACAGAAATCCCTGAAGCTGCAAAGGAAAACAGCAAACGGAGAATGTTGGGAGAACTTCACTCAAAAAAGCGGGGGGGAATCATCCCTCTCCCCACTCCAACATCTGCTGGCACTCTCTGTGTTATACAGGGTGGGTTTGACCACTGGGCTGCTTTTGCTGACACAAGGTCAGCGAAATCACTTGGGAATGCAAGGATGTGATGATTTAATCAGAGAAAAGCGGCCAATTGATGCATCCCTGGCATTTCTGGGAGCTCCCAAAAATGGGGAAAAGATGAATGGCCACCAAAACAAATCCTACAACACCATGGAACAGTCCCTGGGAACCCAAACAAATTCATACCAGGTGCCAGAGAACCCAGTGATCATTTCAATGCATCATTAGATTACAAGCTGTCCTCCAAATCATAACCAAGCACACAGCTCCAGCTCCTGACCTTCTCACCCACCAATCCACTCCCATGAGCAATGCCACATTTCACCCTGGGATGGCATCAGATTCTCTTCCAGCAGAAGGACCAGGAGGTTGTGGAAAATTAAATGACTCAAACTGCTCTTGGCAAAGAGATGGCCAAGGAAAAGTGGTGAAACAGAGAACAAAGGAAAGAAGAAAGCAGCTCATGTACCACTCCAAATGTGGAAAGGATGGGAATGGGACACGTTTTCATGGTTCCCTGGCAGACCATGGGTTAAACCAATGCTGTTTCTCCTCTCAGGTGCTGCAGCAACTCTCATCTCTTTACCATGCACCACACCTTGCTCAGTGCAGCTCATTCAGCAGGGGATCAAGGGCATGCAGGTGGCAGCCAGGCCTCCTGACCCAGAAATGGCTACAAAAGGACACAGAATGAGGTCACTGAGAATAATCCCAAAACCAAAGAAGGCCCAGGAAGAACAGATTAAGGCATTTTTAAAGTTTGTAAAGAGAAGTACTCAGAAAAGAAGAAGAGGAGGATTAAAAGGAAAAAAATGAACGTGTCTTTACAAACAGATGCTGTGAATCCCATTGGAGATAGGGCCAGGGACTTGGAGAGAAGGAAGTAATGTGAGAAACCATATATTTCACAAAATGTTACTAATTGACACGAACTGCTGCTCAGCCAAGCTCCTGCGAAATTCCTGAACTTCCAGAAGAACAAAGACTTCACAGAGCCATGAATATCGGATATTATACAAAGTGGGGGTGCACATTAAGGGGCACATGCATCCCCCAGAGCCGGGATTCAGCTGAGAAGAGAAGCAAAGCTCTCCGCTGTACCCGGCCCGACGGAGCATCAGTGCATGGCTTTGATTTCCCCCAAAAAGGGAAAACCGCCCCAAACCCCTTTGGCTGAGTGCACGAGGGGAGAGATTTGTGGCAGAAAACTCCCAAAGTCGTTTTTCCCCAGCTTGGGAAGAACAGCCCAAGCCAAGCGGAGGTGGGACCCCCCCAGCAGCGCCTCTCTGCCGCCCCAGCTGAAGCCCTCGCTGGCTGCTCCAGGCTGGATGGGCAGACTGGGAGCACTGGGAAGGGGCCCCGGCTCGGGCCGCAGCCCCCGGGGCAGCCCCACGGCAGCTCCAAGGCTCCGCCAGCCGGGATGGAACGTGGGAGGGGGAGCAGGGCAAGGGCCGGGGCTGTCGGTGCCCAGGGGACACAAGGGACAGCGGGGGCACTGCACAAGCATTTCATGCAAAAGATAAAATCATAACAAAGACAAAAGCAAGACCAACAGTGAGTCAAGATTATGAAGTTAAACTTTAGCTGGGAGTTAGAAGCCATTTGTACTGATTGAACCAAAAGACAAGTCAGCGAAGAGTTAGAAATTTAGCCAAGAAGTTCAGTGCTATTCGCCATTATGCACCCGTCTGCAACTTTGCTTATAGTAAATGAACTGCCATAAGGACAAAAGAAGCGGATAGAATTATAGCCAGCACCTAGATTGCATGATCAAATACAGGCAGGAGGTACGGACCGTCTCCAGAAGGCTTCCCGAGGCTTGCCCACAATAGAAGGTAGAAAGTTCATGGTGATGAAGAGATCCCTGACTTCATCTTTCAAGACCACCGACCCAAATCAAGAAAAGAATTGCACACGCACAAAGGACTAATAACCGCATTTTAATAGGAAGCGGGGAATGGCAGGTGCTGGAGATATGTATAGGATTAATATCTAACACTTTGTGAAATCAATAGAGGGCAAATAACCGGGTAAGTGGCTGGCACGTCTCTAGGAGGCGACTCCCGTGCCGCCCGCCGGCGTAATAAACACACCACTTTCTAACTTTAATTAGTTAGAGAGTTTCTGTCCGTGAACACCGGCTTTTTAATGATTCACTGGAAACGTCGAGCAGACGGAGATCTAGGAAGCAAAGGCAACACTGAGTCGCTTCCAGCGTGCCCTCAGCCCCGCCAGAGCCTCAGCACCCCCACAGCCTCCCCAGTCGCTCCAAAGCCTTCTCAGCCTTTGCAGCCCTTCCATCAGCCGCTCCCTCTCGCGGCGCTCCGCGGCCTCCCCTGCGCAGGGAGCAGCGGCGCAGGAAGCGGAGCAGCCGCGCCTCTGGGGCTCGGCGCGGGGCAGCGCTCAGGCACAGAGCCCGCAGCGCAGAGACACTCCCTGCACGGCGCCCGTTCGGCTCCGCGCCCAGAGCTTCGATGCCGGGCAGGCGGCTCGCTCGGGCTCCCTGGAGCCGGCACTGGGGCACGGCCCGGCCCCCACAGCGCCGGGAGGGGCTGGGAGGACAGGGACGGCATTTGGGGGTCCTGGCGTTAACTGGGAGACCCTCACTGGGAACCCCCTTCCCGCTGTCCCACCTCCCCTCATCCGCCCTCTCCCGCCCCTTTCCCACCGTCCCCCGAACCCCAGCTCCCCCCAGCTCGGTTTGGGGGTGACCCACCCCTTTCCCACCGTGTCCCGTCCCCGCCCCGCTCACCCGAGAGCTCCTCGCCAGCAGCGGGGGGACGGAGGAGGAGGAGGAGGAGCGGGAGGAAGAGGAGGGGACAGAGGAGGAGCGGGAGCGGGAAGGGCAGCAGCGAGAGGAGGCGCCGCGTGCGTCCAGCGCTCTCTGGATCTGCAGCCCCTTCGCGCCGGGAGCATCGCTGCCCCCGCATCCCGCAGGTGACCGGGAAGGGGGACCTCGCTCCGGGTATCGTGGGCGGTCCTGGGAGGGTTTCTTTTGAAGGGGGGAGGGATATTTGGAGCTCAGCCGAAGTACTTTGGGGCTCCCTGTTTCTTTTCTTCGGGACGGGGAGGGTGGAGCGATGTTTGGATCTCGCAGGACTCCAAAGCTGACCCGAAATGCCCTTTGGGTGGATACTGCGGGGTCCCCGGGAGGTGTTTTTTGGGGATGTCGCGGTGGCGGCTGCCGGCAGAGCCCCGGCGGTGGGTGGCGGGTGCGGGGTCCCGGGAGCCACGTGGCGATCGCCCGGTACCGGCGGGGGAGGAGGGGAGGAGCCTTGAGAGGGAGGAGAGAGAAAAGCGGGGAGCCCCGGGATTCCCGGACCCTGAAATGGGGGCCTGGAGAGGGGGGACCCCGGCAGCCGGGAGTGGGGTGAGCTTGGAGAAGGGGCAGCCCCGAGAAGGGATGAGCCTGGAGAGGGGGAACCCCTGGGACACCAAAGAGGGGACCCACAGAGGGGGGATCCCGGGCACCCCGAAGGAGAGAGCCAGGGGAGGAGGGACCCCTGGGACCCCAAAACCCTCGGCATCCCTTAGTGCAGCCCCAGAGAAGGGGGACTCCCTGAACCCCAGAGTGGGGAGACCAAAGAGGGGGCACCCCTGGGATTCCCTGGAAGTCTGGAGCAGGCAGAGACCCTGCAGGGAAGGGACCTTCAATATATGCAGGGCCCGCAGCATCCAGGACAAGGGGGACCCCCAGAATCCCACAGTGGAGAGACCAGAGAGGGGGAACCTCAATGAGGGATATTTTCCTCTTGAGTCTTGATGTTTTGGAGGTTTTCATGGACACAAGTGGTATAAACATATAATATAATATTGGCTTCTCGCAAAGTATAAAGGTAGATATTATATAATGTTAGAAATGCTTTTTGCTGTGTGGATGTAGTTTTCTCTCTTTTTAGCAAGAATGTTAGCAAGTGTGAGCAAGTAAGATAACCTCCAATTGAGCAGAGGATGAGGCCCAAGGAGCTGCTAATCAACACTTTGTCCAGAGAACAAAAGGGCCCAAAGGCTGCTCTGCCCGGAGAAAGGGCGGCCAGGAGGGTCCGAGAGCCGCTATCACCGCTCTGCCCGGGAGGCAAAGAGGCCCAAAGCTGCAATCAGCCCTGACTGTCTGGAGAATTAAGAGATCCACCCCACCATCGACTCTTACCTAGCGGGCCCAACCCCAAGAATCAAAAGAAATAGAACCGCAAGGCAGAAGACTACGCATGCTCTAAAAAGGCGGAACCAAGGAGTGGCCATGCAGAACAGCTCCGAGAAAAGTTTTAATATTAATAGAGAACAGACAATAAAAATGATAAAAAAGGGACTCACCTCGAGCATCAGGTGTGCTCTTGGCAGAGCGCCAAGGTACCCGGCCGTTATCCCTTTGCTTTATTTTATGTGTCTCTTATTGTCTTTATATTAAACTCTTTAAATTCTCACACAAGGTATCTGGTGACTTCTAGAGATGGACTTGGGTGGGAGAAACCCCCAAGCCAATGCACTCACCCCTTGTTTTTCCCCCCAAAACAGGACTTCTCATTCCCAAGCCTTGGTCAAATGGAGGAGGAGGAGGCAGTGAGGAAGATGCCCCGGGAGCCCCAGGCAGGTGAGGAGGAAGTCACTGCCCCTTTCCCTTCTCTCCTGCTCCATCTCCCAGCCCAGCATCGCCCCTGGCTGCAGGACAACCCCGCTGCCGACGCCGTCCTGCCGGGGACGGACTGGGGGGATCTCCTTCCCCTTCCCTGTGGCACGGAGGCAAATCCCAACCTCTCCTTGTCTTTCTTCTCTTTGTTCCTTTTCCTTGCTTGCTTCCTTCCTTCCTTGCCCTCTTTCTACTTGTTCCTTCTACTTCTTGTTTCTTTTTCTTCTTTTTCCTTCCTTTTCCTTGTTCCTTCATCTTCATTCTCCCTTTTTTCTTCTTGTCCCTTCCTCTCCTTCTTCCTTCTGTACCCTTCTTCCTCTCCTTGTTCTTTCCTTCTTCCTTGTTCCTTCCTCTTCTTGTCCCTTCCTCTCCTTGTCCTTGCTCCCCCAGGCACTGAGCTGCAGATGGAGACCAGGGAGGACAAATCCCCGTGGCAGAACCTCGTGGAAGAGGCTGCTTTGAGTGGCTCAACGGCACAGGAATCACACGGGGAGGAAAAGCCAAAGGCATCCCCCACAAGGAGGGGCTCCAAAGCCAGCCCAGGGTGCTCTGAGGAGAAAAGGCCCCCCCTCTGCTTCATCCAGAGGTCCAGCCTGGTGGTCCATGAGCAGCTGCACACTGGGGAGAAGCCCTACAAGTGCTTGGAATGTGGGAAGAGCTTCAGCCACACTTCCCACCTCTTCATCCACCACCAGATACACACAGGGGGATGGCCCTACAAGTGCTTGGAATGTGGGAAGAGCTTCAGCCACAGCTCCAGCCTGATCTGCCACGAGGAGATGCACGCCAGGGGAGGGTCCTTTGAGTGTCCTGAGTGTGGGAAGATGTTTCAGTGGATCTCCTATCTCATTGTACATCAGCAAACACACACAGGGGAGAGGCCCTTCCGCTGCACAGACTGCGGGAAGAGCTTCAAGTGGAGCTCCCAACTCACCAGCCACCAGCACATCCACACCAGGGAGAGGCCTTAGAGTGTCCCGAGTGTGGGAAGAGCTTCTCCTGGAGCTTGTCCTTGAGGAAACAGCAGCAGAAGCACCAGTAAGGGAATCCCTGTGAGTGCCCCGAGTGTGGGAAGAGCTTTGGGCACTGCTCCAACTCCATCTTAAAACTCGAGGTGCTGCTGACTGAAAAGCTCTTCCAGAACCCTGTACTTCAGACACTTAGGAATCCTCTTCTCTTCTTAAATGCCGTAAAATATTACCGTGTCCTGCAGCCGTAGGGAGGAGGAGAGAAGAGCCAGCAGGCATAAATATGCAGCAAGATTGATTGATTTAATTATTTTACAAACTCTTTTATAGCCTTTTTTCTTTATAGTCTAACTGGATAAAGGATCAGCCACCCCTTGGTGTGATTGGCTAAAATCCTAAAACATCCATTGTCAAAATATTTTTCTACGGTACTATAAACAAGGCTTCTCAAGGTTGCCTGGGTTTCATTGTTTATAGAACTCTGCTGCTATCTTCTGTGAGAGAGAAAAGTCTCTCACGGACTTAGAAAATACTAAGAAAATTCTTGCTAGCAGCATTTTTGTATCCACATTCTCTTTTCCATTCTTTGTCTTTTTCCTGGCCTATTTACTGACTTTTATTCTTGTACAAATTGTCTGTCCCAGTAAGTCCTTCTTTGCTGAACCGATGCTTTCTTCTTCAATGCAAAGATGCAAAGCAGAAGGAAAGCAGCCCCTTGGAATGGCCTCAGTTGAGCAGCACTCAGTGGCACAGCCTCTTCTCCTGCCCTCAGGCAAGGGACCGACAAGGCAGCACCAGCCTTGTCAGAGCTGGGCAAGGACAAGAGAGAGCAGGTGCCAACAGGGGCTTTGAGCTGCACCAAGGGACGTTTGGGTTGGGCATTAGGAAGAACTTTTTCCCAGAAAGGGGCATTAGATATTGGAATGGGCTGGCCAGGTGGGGGTGGAGCCACCATTGGGGAGGTGCTCAAGGAAAGCCTGGGCGTGGCACTCATGGCTCTGCCCTGGTTGCCGTGGCGGGGATGGGGCACAGGTTGGAGTCGATGATCTCCCAGGGCTCTTCCAAGCCAATGCATTTGGTGATTCTGTGACATCACAGGCTCTGGGGACAGCGTGGTGGCTGTCAGCTGTCCCCAGCCCGTCACCGTGCCCAGAGCCCAGGCAGCACTCGGCACGGAGCCACGGCCAGAGCCAGCGTGGAGGTGGCGGCTCATCCCACAGAGCACCATGGCCAGCCAGGGCTTCTCCTGGCTGCTGCAGTTCTGTGTGCTGCTGATGCTGGCCCATCCCCTCGACCCTTCCAGCCATCCTGAGGGGGACATGGGCACCTCGGCTGTGCCGGCACCACCGCTCTCTGCAGAGGCCCAGAGCCAAGACACCAGCAAAAGGGGGCAGCTGCAGGAGGAGGAGACCCCGAGGCTCCCCTCAGCGCTGACTCTCCAGCTCCAGCTCAGCACTCAGCTTGCAGGGCATCGTGGGGGATTCGTTACCAGTGCTCAGCCTGGGCACTGCGACATCCCCCAGCTTAGGGGTCAGTGAAGCCTCCCATCCTCAGCCGCAGAGCTCCCAGCCACCTTTTCCCCCAGAAGCTGAAGTTTCCATGACTGTTCCAGTTCCAAACTGTTGACCCTTTTGGAGGCATAAGGTTCTCACCCCGTAATCTTCCAGTCACCTCCCAGCAGTCAAGTTAATCAAGTTCAGGTTTTCTGGACATTGCTGTGTCATTTCCTTGATATCCATGCAAGAGGGGACATGGTAATGGATGGGTTTGCACGGGAGCTGCAGAGCCCTGGAATGGAGAGCCTGAGTGTCCCAGCAGGATTTGCAGGAGTGTGGAGGGCAGCTGGAAAGAAGATCGTGGGCAATATTCTCCTGCCTCCATCTTCCAAGGAAGCTTTGATTTGATCCCTGTCTGCACAGTGCCACAGGGCCCCCAGAGGCCCAGGGAGGTGTCTGGGTGGCCCCAGAAGGACCCTGGGGCACCAGGGAAGGGGCAGGAGCATCCCTGTGGTGCTGGGAGAGACACCCAGAGGGGGCCACCCCTGGGGCCCGGGCAAGAGCTGCATTCAGGCAGCCAAATTCATGCAGGGTCTGCCCGGGCTCTGCCCAGGATCAGTCCAGCGAGCTCCACTCCTGTCTCACCTCTTTGTATTTTCTTTGTATTTCTTTGTATTTATTTCTGATGATCCTGATGACCCTCAAAATGACATTAGAAATCATTTTTCCTCAAAATAAATAGACTTATTTTGGTTTTAGGAATTAACCACGGGTAGTCCCTGCTTAAATGACTTCTCTGTGACTTATTCTGCAGTTTGCTCCTTTACAGCACCATCAACCACCTCTCTTAAAATACAGATCCCTCATTGGAAGCAGGGAATTCACCTGGATCGCCTCCTGGGACCCCCCTGGATCCTCCTGGACCCGCCCCCCCCCAGGACCCTCCACACCCACGTCCTGTGGGACCCCTGTGCCGGGCTGGGCTGAACTCCCGGGCCCTGTGGCCAAACTCTGCCTGGAACCTGCTGGGTTTGTCCCAAAGCGGGGAAAGCTCCGGGAGCCGCAGATCCATTTTGTCCTGTGGCTGTGGGGCCCCACCCCCAAGGGAGCAGGACTGGGCGCTGTGACTCCAATCCCTTATTCTGAATCTCCCTCTCCCTCTCCCTCTCCCTCTCCCTCTCCCTCTCCCTCTCCCTCTCCCTCTCCCTCCTATAAATCGAATCTCCCCTGATGGGAGAGAATTTGCTGAAAGTCCTTGCAAGGCATTTAAAAGATAAAATGAGACGTCTTCTGTAGTTTCAATGCTTCTAGATAGTTGTTTATTAAATCTTATCAGAGGAACTGGCCACTAGCGTGACCCAGGTACAGCATGGAAGGAGGAAAAGGAGGAGTGAGAGCGAGAGAGACCCATTATCAAGATTTACACAGCCTTTTAAAGACATTTGAATGAATAGTTACTAAAAACGTACATTATTTTTACTTTCTTACCAATTATTCAGTAACACGACTAGGAACTGCGGAATTTTCTATCCAATCCATCCAAACTACTTTTACTGCAGAATATGAAGCAGTAGAAGAAGGAGAAGAAGGTTTAGAGAACAACAACAATCCTCCATTTTGATATTTCTTACTCTTATCTATATACTATAAAGAGAAGCCCAAAACCTCTAAAATTTTCACCCTGTGACAATCTTACATACTAGTCTATAACCTAATTCACACCACTGTATTTTCTAGTTGTTGTCTGACTGTTGGTAATTTTTTCCAAGGTTTAAAGCTATACCAGTGGTGTCCAGGGGGGTAAAAACCCTTAAAAACAGTCAGAGAAATATTCTCAGCACTCTGGGTTCCTACATTTCCCCCTCCTGTTTGAACCAAAAACACTTCCTTGACAGCTTTGTCCGTGGCTTGTCTAGCACAGTGGAGTATACAAGGTACAAATACTAAAAGAATTACAACAATAGTTAAAACATACAAACCTGCCTTCAAAATTTTTCTCCATAAAGGTGTAAGGTCAAACCAATTGAACAAATCGTTCAACAATGATCCGCTTTCTTCCCCAAGTTTAGCTGTTCCATCCTCTAATTGCCGTATACTTTCATGGATGGATTTTGAATGATCTGACAAATTCATACAACACATACCTTCAAATTCTTCACATCCATGTCCATGCACTAATAGAAGATAATCAATTGCTGCTCTGTTTTGCAGAGTCGCTTGTCTCACACTCTGAACATCAGTTAACACATCGCTCAGTGCGAGGGAGCACGAGAGTTCTTACTTAGCCAACAGCCCAATTGATCCAATTGTCTCAAGGCTGCTCCTGCAGCAGCACCAGGTAAAAGGAGAGCTGCAGAAAACCTTTGTCCAAAATTCCAAGCTACAAATTTATCATTACAATCAGATTTATATTGCTCAACAAATCTTTTCTCCTTTCTCTTCTGTTCTTTTATCATTTTTGCGTTAGGCATTAGCAAAGAAAGCTTTCCAAAGCTGCATGGACTGCCCTTGACATTTGAGGGAATTGCAGGCCAAATTCTGTCTCCACAAATGAGAAACATCCCTGGTGGCAATTGCAATGGATCCTGGTTGAACGATATGCTCATCTTTATTGTTGAATTGCACCAAGATGTTGCATTTCTATACATTTCGTAATTTGGAGTGACATCTGTTATCTTGTTTTTATTTTGTTTCAACCCTGGAGAACTGACTACTACACAAAACTCCATTTTTATTGAACTAAGAATTTCCAATTCCTGAGGTTTGTAAGGAGCCTCTGGAAGGGATTTGGTCCAAACATCCCAATTCTCCACTGGATTTGAACTGAATTGTGAAGGTTTTAGATTAGCATGTTTGGAAGGTGGCCATTTGTCTGCCGGTAAACAGACTAAACATGTTGAAAATGGCTTCTTTGGTCTTGAATGAGTTAGACAGATGGTATCTAGGCCTGATGCATTGGCCCAAGTCTCCCAGACATTTTCTTTTGGTTGCTTTGCTGGGAAAGCTGCATTGCTTCAGGCAATCAGTGAGATGATAAGGCACAAGTGTAATACCTGATTGAGCTTCATTCTCAACAGCTTTATCCCACATAGGAATCTCTGATCTGTAACAGAACTTCTAACACACTCTTACATTCAAGATTTACACCATTAACTTTCCCACTTTTTGCATAATATTCAGTCCACAGTTCTTGCACAAAAAACAATTGATGTCTGTGGCATCGACAGTAGCGTTGACACTGATTCACGTCTGCGTGCTCGCCTCCTCGTTCCCAGAGTCGATTCCTGCTTGTTTCTGGACTTGATAAGGTTTCACATTTTTTGCTGGAATCCACTTCGGTCCTGCACCTGTTGAGACACAAGCATATCCCTTGCCCCAAGTTATTAGTTGAAATGGGCCCTCAAACTTTCCTGTCTCAAAATCTTTGATCAAAACTAAAGGATTTTCTCTCAATTTGGCCTGAGTACTATTTGAAAAATGCCTGATAATTGGTGGAGTAGGTTCTGAAAAGGAGCTATTCAGGAAGTTTAAAACATACAAAGTTTTATTCAGTCGCATCTGAGGTGTAGCCTCTGCTTTCCCCCTTTTCTGTTTATCCAAAAGAGATTTTAAGGTATGGTGTGTTCTCTCAATGATGGCTTGGCCTGTAGAAGAATTAGGAATGCCAAATATATAATGAACACCCCAATTCTTCAAAAATGTGTCTAGGGTTTGTCCTCTGTAAGCTGGACCATTGTCTGTTTTAATTTCCTGAGGAACACCCAACACTGCAAATGCTTGTAAAAAATGTCTACACGCATGTTTTGCTGTTTTGCCTACATGTAAGGAAGCAAAGACTGCACCTGAGAAGGTGTCCACAGATACATGAATACTTTTAAATCTCCCAAAAGATGGGTATTGTGTAACATCTGTCTGCCATAATTGCAGGCTCTGCAATCCTCTTGGATGGACTGCTCCTGTGGATACAGGGGGTTGCACAAGCTGACAGTCCAGACAGGCACTTATAATGGCCTTCACTTGATCTTTAGAAATGCGAAATGTGTGCATTAGTGCTTGTGCGTTCTGATGAAAAAATGCATGACTTAATTTTGCTTGTTCAAAAACGTTTGGCAAAGTGTTTGAAATGACCATGGTCAATTTGTCTGCTTGTGCATTTCCCTCTACCAAAAATCCCGGGAGAGAAGAGTGTGCTCTGATATGGGAGATAAAATATTTGTGTTCTCTCTGTTCTAATAATTTTTTCAAACACAAAAGATAAGAACACAGATCCTTATTATCAACTTCTTTCAAAAATGATCCTTCTATTCTTTCAATTATATTTGCTACATAAGCTGAATCCGTAACTAGATTGAGTGGTTCTTGAAACAAATGAAATGCACGAACAACAGCTGCTAATTCCACAATCTGAAGTGAGCCTTGTACTTTTTGAAGATCTGATTCCCATTTTTTTGTAGTTGCATTCTGCCATGTTATTACTGACTTCTGTGTTTTCCCTGAACCATCCGTAAATAACATTATTGCATCTAATGGCACTTCACTTATCATGGGTTTTTCCCTGAAGCTTACTTTCGCTTGTAGCAGTTTGTGGCTTGGAAAATGAATTGAGCAAACGCCTGAGTAATCTAACAATGCAACCTGCAAATCATCTGATTTTTGCATTGCCCAATCAAAATATTTCTTTTTTAAAGGCAGATAGATTGTCATGAAGTCCTTGCCTGCCATTGTTAGCAACCTTGCTCTAGCTCTGATTATAATTTGAGCTGCCATTTCTAAAGTTGTGAAAATGGTTTTAGGGCATCTATAGGGCAGAAAAATCCACTCTAATATCAATAGAGGATCTCACTGTGACGAGTGCCATTGAAATATGAGACCATACAATTGCATCTTTTCTCCTAACACTGCAAGGAAGAATGGTTGGCTCAGTATAAAACGATGTGCTTGTCTCTGCTGAAGAGCTTCAGTGATCTTTCCAAGAGCTTCTTGAGCTTCCGTTGAGAGGGATCTAGGCGAATTGGTATTACAGTCTCCCCTGAAGAGATTAAAAAGTGGTGCAAGTTCATCACTTGTGATTCCCAAGATTGGTCTGATCCAGTTGATCTCTCCCAAAAGCTGTTGTAGATCTCGCAGGTTTTTAACTTGAGTTCTAACTTGTATTTTCTGTGGTCTTATTGCTTGCTCTGTAAGTCTCCATCCTAAATATCTCCACAGTGAATTTTCTTGGATTTTTGAAGTAGAGATTTCCAATCCGGCATTTTGGACTTCTGTAATCACACTGTCATGAGCTTTTTGTAGCTCTTGTTGTGTGGGCACTGCAATGAGCAGATCATCCATATAATGAATGATCATTGCTTGTGGACGTTTCTTTCGCGCTGGATATAAGGCTCGCGCCACAAACCATTGACAAATAGTTGGAGAATTTTTGAGACCTTGTGGAAGAACAACCCAATGATATCTTTGCAGAGGTTCTTGTCTGTTGATGCTTGGGACAGAAAATGCAAATCAAGGACCCTCCTCTGGATGGAGTGGGATGTTGAAGAAACAATCTTTGAGATCAATGATTACAAGTGGCCAATCTCTCGGAATCATTGAGAGAGATGGAAGTCCAAGTTGAAGTGGTCCCATTTCTTCAATGACCTCATTAATCTTTCTGAGGTCATGAAGCAATCTCCATGAACCGGAGATTTTCTTATGAATGATGAATACTGGAGAATTCCAGGGACTATTAGTTGGTTTTATGTGGCCTTTTTGCAATTGTTCTTTAACAAGACTCTTGAGAGCACTCAGTTTCTTCTCTTCCAGGGGCCACTGGTCCACCCATACCACTCCATCTGTTTTCCAGGTTAATTTCAAGGTGGTGAGTGCTGCAGCAACCCCTATTAAAAATCCACTTCTATTTTTTTCCCCAATGGGATGTCTCTTCCCCATACTGTGATGGGCTTCTGCATAATGAAGGGACGAAGGATTGCTGTTTTTCCTCCGTGTCCTGGAACAACAATTGCATGCTCACTCTGCAGGCATAGGGTATTTCCTCCAATACCTGAAAGCGAGTTCAGAGGTGCTTTCAAGCGCCATTCTTTGGGCCAAAAGAGGTAAGAGATGACTGTAACATCCGCACCAGTGTCTAACATTCCCTTGATTGAGATTGTCTAATCTCCACATGTTAAATTGCAAAAGAGCACAGGATGATCACGGCCTATCTGCTTCATCCAACTGGCATGAATGTCCATGTCTTCAATGTCAACTGAAGCTTGTTGATCAGTCACTGGCATGATCTGCTCTGTTGCGTGAGATGGTAAAGCAGTAGCTTTGGCTATTGGAGTATTTTCTGCAATAACTAGTGGAGGACGTAAAGGTTGAGCCAAAACTGTTAGCTCTTCATTTTGAGCTGCTGAAACAATTGATGGAAAAACAATGAGGCCTATGATACTAGATCTCTCCTTGCCTACTATTAAAAAGTCTTGTCTCTTCCAAGATGTGCCAGTGACCCCTGTGGATATCACTGCATGATTTTTATTCATAAAACATACTAATTTGGAAGCTGCCAATTCGCATTGCGCCCCTGGTGGCAGCAATTCTGGGTCACTGGGAAATCTACAGATGGTCTGGCTGACGGAGTTTGAGTGACCTTCTCTGATAACTGTGTTCCTTGTGGGATTGTGGATGGAGCCGTCGCCATCACTTGTGTCATAGCACGTTGGCGTTCCGTGCTCCTTTTCAAGTTTCCCGGAAGTGGTAAAACATTCCCATCCACATCTGTTCTGGTGTGACATTGATTGGCATGATGCCTTCCTCTTCTACATCTTGGACAGAGGCCTGATATTTTCACCTTTTTTTCTGTTCCTGGACAATACTTTTTCATGTGTTCATATCTTCCGCATTTCAAACACGGTCTCCCAATGAATTCTGCTGCCATCACTTGTGTAGAGTTACTCCATTGCAGATCTGAGCGAAGCACTGATATTTGCTCTTTAAGAAGTCTTCCAAGCTCTTGTCCAAAAGCATTTGCTTGGGATGTTGCAACATGCTGAGGTGTGCCCACCTTACTGCAAGCTTCTATCATTTCAGTTATGGTTGCCTGACCAGGTATAGCACTGATTATACATTTGCACTCTGCATTAGCATTTGCAAAAGCAAGACTTTGTAGCAGATATGGTTTTGCCGCTTCATCACTGATTTGTCTGTCCAAGGCTTGCTTTAGACGATCAACGAATGAGGTAAAACTTTCAGCAAAACTTTGCTTTACTTCTGTGTAGATGCCTTCTGGGGTTCCTGTAGGTGGAATTTGTAAGATTGCTGTTTGTGCCGCTTCTTTGATATCTATAAGCACATTTCGAGGCAAAACCACTGCCTGATCTTCAGGTCTAGCATGAGGTCCATCACCAGCCAATTGCTCTAATATAAAGGCTGCATGTGGTCCCCCTGCATATTTCTCTCTTAGCTCACCAAGTGCTTTTCTCCATCTTGCATCCCATAGCAGGAGTTGTGCATCTGTAAGTATTGTGGAGGCAATACTTCTACAATCAAAAGGTATTAAATCATAATTGTTAAATGTGCCTCTCAAAAGCTGTTTGAAGTACGGACTTCCCAGTCCATGATTCTTCACTGCATTCATTAAATCTTTGATAACTTGATGATCCAAAGGTTGCCATGTAGGAGGATTTTGATTATGTCTGGTATATGCAACCAGCATTACAATACTATCTGTTTCAGCCATCGCAAAATTTCTGTCTTGAAGACCTTTTTTTCTAATATGTGACCAATCTGTTGTAGCAGCCGTATCTTTTGAAACATATTTATGAGGCAAAACCATATCCATACCAGCATCTCGTAAACTTGCAGCTTGATTGGACTGCAAGGATGCAGGTTCTTCTTCACCGAAGAATCCATGCATTCCATCTTCTTCTCCCCCTCCTGGATGAGGAATAGGGGGTGGTATTTGCGGCTGTGCACTGTAGGGTAATAAATGAGGAATGGCTAAACCTGCCATTTCAGGTGGCTTTGATCTGGATGCTGAAGGAAACGGTACAGTGGATCTGGATAGGGTAGTGCCACCATGTGGGATGGGTGAGGGGTGGGGACCCAGTGCAGCAGCCTCTTGAGGTAGATAATCTGCACATTCTCTCATTTGGAAGCAAAGATGGCGAATAAATTCATCTGAAAGCCGAAAGCGACCTTGGAGAAATGAGGGATCTGATGTCTGTTGTTGTGAAATTCGAAGCTTTGAAGAAGGCAGATGGGAAGTTGGAGTTCCAACGCTCGTTGTAAAAAAACAAGGTGAAGCTCGAGAAGATAGAGGAATGCCTTCTGAAGCTGTGATGGTTACCATATCCTCTCCACTTAGGTCCTGAATAGGCACTTGAGAATGACAAAGTCCCATAAAATCGGCTGAATATCCCTGAGAAGCTTGAGAAGAATGTGCATGAAGTGGAATGTCTCGATGCGAGACGTCACTTTGAATATGAATAACACGTGCTTGGTCCTGTTGTGATGGAGCAGGTGATAGTATAGAACGGAGAAAGGTCGCTGCCTCTTCTGGAGATAAAATCTTCTTCATTTCGTCGAAATTGTATGGGAGATGTGATTCAACATCGTGCAATTGTAGTGCTAATTGTCCGAGTGGCGTTGCCAGGGGGATGAGAGGTGGTAAATGCGATGATGAGACGGTAGTTGCTGACATGCTTTAGCTGTAAATTCTCGGCTGTGGCTGCGGTGCAGACAGGGGCTGTGTTGAGACAGAGCCGGTAGGAGGTGGAGGTGCTGAAAGCTTGTACGACGGAGCTGCTGCTGCCGATGGAATTGCAGTGCTGGCTGGAGGTGTCGTGCGTACCGACTGTGCCGGCGTACTAGCTGAGGCGTCCGTGCCTAGCTGCCGTGGGGTGGGGCTGGGGTGGCCTGAGAAGCGCTGGTGCCGGGGAGCGGTGGCGTGGCTTGGCTGGAACTGGGGGCATGGCTGACGCCCCGGCCAGGGCTGCGGGTCGGGCTAGGAGCGGCTCGAGTTGCAAGCGGCGTTGCCGGGGTAACCGTGGTATCTGTAGATGGGTGGCTAATGCCGCGCCGCACAGGCGTGGAAGCGAGGTTTCCCGAAGGCGGAAGTAAAGCAGGGTTCAGCAACAGCTCCAAGCTGATGGAACACCAGAGCACTCACACTGGGGAATGGCCCCACAAGTGCTTGGAATGTGGGAAGGGCTTCAGCTACAAATCCCAGCTGAGGGAACACCAGAGGATCTACACTGGGGAACGGCCCTACAAGTGTGGGGAATGTGGGAAGAGCTTCAGGCAGAGGCCCCACCTGATTCAACACCAGATGATCCACAGCGGGGAGAGGCCCTATGAGTGTTATGAGTGTGGGAAGAGGTTTCAGACCAGCTCCACTCTCCTTGTGCACCAGCGGATTCGTACAGAGGAGAGGCCCTTCCGCTGCCCCAACTGCAGGAAGGGCTTCAAACACAACCCGAAACTCATCAGGCACTGGCACATCCACACAAGGAAGAGGCCCTACGAGTGTCCCGAGTGTGGGAAGAGCTTCTCCAGCAGCTCTCACTTGACCCAACACCAACAGAGGCACCACTAAGGGAAGTTGCTGCTCCAACTCCATTCCCCGTGGGAGGATTGGCATTGGGTGATCCCCAGTGACCCCTGTTTGGCAGAGCCCTGCTGATCCATGTTGGGAAGACACCTGGCTTGGGTCTCCACATCGTCCTGGCTCCCCATGGTGTTGGGGTTTTAGTTCTCCTCTAGTTTTTCTTTTTCTCTTAAAGGAATTTTCCCCATAGATGTTGCCAGGGGGACTAATTACTGGGTCCTTAAGGAAAACAAAGGACCTGGCACAGGAGTTGGGTGCATCTCTTTCACCTAGGTTTGTGGGCAGTCAGTCCCCAGTGTTTTGGACAGAGAGAGAGGCTGCTTCTTCAGCTGCCTTCTTTCTACCGGAGAAACCCCAGGATCCCAAGCCCACCTTCCCTGCCCCACTGGGAGCCAGGCTGTGGCCGCCCTGCCCCTGCTGTTGCTTCGAGCCTTCGCTACTCTGTAGCCCTGCACGCCCTGACTGTCCAGACCTCAGGGGGTTCACACCGCAGCTCCAGAGTCCGATACATCTCGTCTGCCACCTGGGATTTGTGCTCATCCCTGCTGCTCCAGCCTGCTGCTCCCGAGGGTCCAGCCGGACACTGGGATCGGCTGCCCAGCGGTTTGTGAAGCCTTTGTTCCATCCCTTCCCGGGATCCCAGGCCGCCAGTGCCGCGTGCTCCCCGAGCTCGCTCCGGAGCGCCCCCTGCAGCCGCGGGGGAACCATCGCACCTGCCCTGCTCACCGGGAGCCGCCAGCGCCCCTGCCGGCTGCGAGCGGAACTGCACCCGAGGGGAAAGGGCCTGACAGCCGAGAAGGCTGGAACTGGGTTTGTGATTGTTTGCTGTTACTGCCATAGTTATTGCTGTTTGTTTGCCTTGTTATACACATATAGATATATAATAGTAAAGAACTGTTATTCCTATTTTCCCACTTCTTTGCCTAAAAGCCCCTTGATTATAACTCGGAGGCACGGGGGTTGCATCTGGCATTCTCAGGGGGGGTTCCTGCCTTCCTTAGCAGATACCTGTCTTTCAAACCAAGACACCTTTTCTTCCTGTAGCTCAAAGCTTTCACTGGCTAATGCTTTAATTGTCACATCCAGTACTTTTTCTAACAGGCTGTCGTTGGGAGCACACACCAGCACATTATTCATGTAGTGGAAGATGATGGCTTCTCTTGCTTTGGCATGGATTGGGGCCAGAATACGGGTGACATATCATTGGCATATGGTAGGGCTGTTCTCCATGCCCTGAGGCAACACACGCCAATGACAGTGCCGCATGGGAACTTCTCACTTGATGGTGGGAACCGACAAGGCAAACCACGGGGCGTCGTCAGGGTGTAGGGGAATTTGAGAAAAGCTGTCTATTATGTCAACTACAGCCAATTTCCAATTTCATGGGAGCATAGAAGGGGAGGGCATCCCTGGTTGAATGGGTCCCATATCTTCTATAAGGTTGTTTATTTTTCGAAAATTGTGGTGGAGCCGCCACCTGTTCTTCCCTGGCTTTGGGATGACAAACACAGGGGAATTTCAGGGGCTGTTGGTTGGTACGATGTTGCCTTTTGCCAACTGCTCATCAATGAGTGCCTTGAGTGCCTCTAATTTTTCTTCATTTAGTGGCCACTGATCTACTCACACTGGTGAAAGTGTTTTCCAATTCAGTGCTTGGGTTGGGTGCTCTACAGTGGCCGCTATCAAAAATCCCGGGGAATTTGGGGGATGTCTACTTTCGCTCCCCATTGAGACATGACATCCCTTCCCCACAGGGTAAATTTAGAATCTGTCTTGGTTTGAAAGACAGGTGTCTGCCAAGGAAGGCAGGAGTCTCCCTTGAAGTGGAAGAAAAAAATTGCAACTCCCCCTTTCCCTCCGAATTATTATAATTTTGAAATCAAGGGGCTTTCAGGCAAAGATATGAGGAACAGGAATAACAGTTCTTTACTTTTATATATCTAGATGTGTATAACAAGGCAAACAAACAGCAATAACTATGGCAGTACCAGCAAACAATCACAAACCCAGTCCCAGCCTTCTCGGCTGTCAGGCCCTTTCCCCTCGGGTGCAGTTCCGCTCGCAGCCGGCAGGGGCGCTGGCGGCTCCCGGTGAGCAGGGCAGGTGCGATGGTTCCCCCGCGGCTGCAGGGGGCGCTCCGGAGCGAGCTCGGGGAGCACGCGGCACCGGTGCCCTGGGATCCCGGGAAGGGATGGAACAAAGGCTTCACAAACCCCCTGGGGAGCCGATCCCAGTGTTCAGCCGGACCCTCGGGAACAGCACGCTGGAACAGCAGGGACGAGCACAAATCCCAGGCAGCAGACGAGATGTATCGAACTCTGGAGCTGCGGTGTGAACCCCCTGAGGTCTGGACAGTCAGGGCGTGCAGGGCTACAGAGCAGCGAAGGCTCGAAGCAACGGTGGGGGCAGGGTGGCCATGGCCCAGCTCCCAGCGGGGCAGGGAAGGTGGGCTTGGGAATCCCAGGGCTTCTCAGGTAGAAGGGAGGCAGCTGAAGAAGCAGAAGTCTCCAGTGCTGATGAATTCCTTCCAGCCTCTCTCTCTGTCAGAACACAGAGAACTAACAGCCCACAAGCCCAGGTGAAAGAGAGTAGCCAGATGGACCCCTCCTTCTGTGGCCGGGTCTTTTGTTTTTCTTAAGCACCCAGTAATTTTTCCCCCTGGCAACATGTATGGCGAAAATTCTTTAAGAGGAAAAGAAAACAGAAGAACTCCTAAAATCCCAACACCCAGTATGAGTCCAGTAACTTCCAGACACTCCCAATATGGGTCCAGTTTGATCACAGTCACCCCCAGTATGATCGCAGTCATTCCCAGTATTATCACAGTCCCTCTAAGTATGGCCCTGTCAGGCCCGGTATGATCCCAGTTACTCCCTGCATTGTTCCACTTTCTCCTATTCACCCCTACTACGGATCTGATCACTCACAGTATTGTTCCAGTCAGTCCCAGGATGATCAAAACCACTCCCAGTCTCTCCCAGTACATCTCAGTTGTCCCAATCATGCCCCCAGTTGTCCTCAGCATGCTCCCAGTTGCTCCCAGTAGCCCTCAGTGTGGTCCCAGTATGTCCCAGTATGATCCCTGGTGCCTCAGTTCTGCTCCCAGGGGATTCTGGTCCCAGTCCTAGTGTATCCCAGTGTCCCAGTCTGTCCCAGCCCATCCCAGCCTGTCCCTCTCTGTCGTGGTCCCTGCCCAGCAGCTGCCACCATTTCCCAGATCCTGCTCCCCCCTGCCCCATTCCTGGGCACTGGGACCCCCCTGCATCTCCTTCCCCAGCTCTGGGACCCCCCTGCACCCCCTGACCCCACAGCAACACCCCCCTGACCCCCCTTTCCGGG
This sequence comes from Coloeus monedula, assembly GCF_965178545.1. Classification (NCBI taxonomy): domain Eukaryota; kingdom Metazoa; phylum Chordata; class Aves; order Passeriformes; family Corvidae; genus Coloeus; species Coloeus monedula. Next base: position 24,672 of record NW_028120326.1, read on the forward strand.
TATCCACCTTTTCCAGCCCCTGGATCCCCCTTTTCCCAGACCCCGGGGACCCCTGGACCCCCCATTCCCGGCTATCCCAGGGCACCTCAGCCCCAGGCCTCTCTTTGCAGGGAAACCCGAAGTGGGCACAGGGCTCTGCAGCTGCTCTGGGATTTGTGATCACCCAAAGGAAAGGGAGAGGAGAGGGAGAAGGAGAGGGAGAAGGAGAGGATAGGAGAGGGAGAAGGAGATTCAGAATAAGGGATTGGAGTCACAGCGCCCAGTCCTGCACCATCGGGGGTGGGGCCCCACAGCCACAGGACAAAATGGATCCACGGCTCCCGGAGCTTTCCCCGCTTTGGGACAAACCCAGCAGGTTCCAGGCAGAGTTTGGCCACAGGGCCCGGGAGTTCAGCCCAGCCTGGCACAGGGGTCCCACAGGACGTGGGTGTGGAGGGTCCTGGGGGGGGGCGGGTCCAGGAGGATCCAGGGGGGTCCCAGGAGGCGGTCCAGGTGAATTCCCTGCTTCCAATGAGGGATCTGTATTTTAAGAGAGGTGGTTGATGGTGCTGTAAAGGAGCAAACTGCAGAATAATTCACAGAGAAGTCATTTAAGCAGGGACTACCAGTGGCTAATTCCTAAAACCTAAATAAGTCAGTATTTATTTTGAGGGAAAACGATTTCTAATGGCATTTTGAGGGACATCAGGATCAATACACAGAAATAAATACAAAGAAATACAAAGAAAATACAAAGAGGTGTGACAGGACTGGAGCTCGCTGGACTGATCCTGGACAGAGCCCGGGCAGACCCTGCATGAATTTGGCTGCCTGAATGCAGCTCTTGCCCGGGCCCCAGGGGTGGCCCCCTCTGGGTGTCTCTCCCAGCACCACAGGGATGCTCCTGCCCCTTCCCTGGTGCCCCAGGGTCCTTCTGGGGCCACCCAGACACCTCCCTGGGCCTCTGGAGGCCCCGTGGCATGGTGCAGACAGGGATCGAATCAAAGCTTCCTTGGAAGATGGAGGCAGGAGAATATTGCCCACGATCTTCTTTCCAGCTGCCTTCCACACTCCTGCAAATCCTGCTGGGACACTCAGGCTCTCCATTCCAGGGCTCTGCAGCTCCCGTGCAAACCCATCCATCACTGTGTCCCCTCTTGCATGGATATCAAGGAAATGACACAGCAATGTCCAGAAAACTTGACCTTGATTAACTTGACTGTTGGGGGGTGACTGGAAGATTACGGGGTGAGAACCTTATGCCTCCAAAAGGGTCAACAGTTTGCAACTGGAACAGTCATGGAAACTTCAGCTTCTGGGGGAAAAGGTGGCTGGGAGCTCTGCGGCTGAGGATGGGAGGCTTCACTGACCCCTAAGCTGGGGGATGTCGCAGTGCCCAGGCTGAGCACTGGTCACAAATCCCCCGCGATACCCTGCAAGCTGAGTGCTGAGCTGCAGCTGGAGAGTCAGCGCTGAGGGGAGCCTTGGGGTCACCTCCTCCTGCAGCTGCCCCCTTTTGCTGGTGTCTTGGCTCTGGGCCTCTGCAGAGAGCGGTGGCGCTGGCACAGCCGCATCCGGGCGCGGTTGTGCCTCAGCAGCCGCAGCAGCTCCTTGGGGCAGCCGCGTCCACGCAGCGCGTCCTGCACAGCCCCAGGGGCTCCGGCGCTTCTCCTGCACGGCCCAGCCCAGGGAGCCCGATGGAAGGGGCAGAGGGGCCGAGCGGGGCTGAGCCCTCTGGCGCTGCCCTTGGCCTCTCCGTGAAAGACTCGGGCCTGGCTGGGCTGGCCCGGGCAGAGGCTGCAGCAAGAAGAGCTCCGGCCGCCTCTGCCTGGTGTCCCTGGGGCTCAGGCTGGGCCCGATTCCCGCCCAGGGGCTCAGCCCCCTCTGCCATGGGGGCTGTGGCCAAAGGGCTGCCCGGGAGGCCCAGCACCCTCAGGTCCAACCCGCCTTTGCTCCGCCACGGGGGCTCTCAGGCCTCGCCCAACACCGGCTTGGCCCAAGGCTTTGGTGGCTGCCGGCCCTGGCACTGTCCCACCTGCCTGACCCCCCTCCCTCACCTCTCACCAGCGTCTCCGGAGCCTCCTGCCAAGGCACCATCCCAGGACAAGGCCCGTGATCAGCAGCTCCAGGGCCGAGCATATCAAAGAAACCAGCACCACGTCCACCAAGGGGTTCATCCCAGGCCCCACGGAGTCCTGTGGCTCCAGCTCCTCGCGAAGCAGAGCCGAGGTGCCCATGTCCCCCTCAGGATGGCTGGAAGGGTCGAGGGGATGGGCCAGCATCAGCAGCACACAGAACTGCAGCAGCCAGGAGAAGCCCTGGCTGGCCATGGTGCTCTGTGGGATGAGCCGCCACCTCCACGCTGGCTCTGGCTGTGGCTCCGCGCCGAGTGCTGCCTGGGCTCTGGGCACGGTGACGGGCTGGGGACAGCTGACAGCCACCACGCTGTCCCCAGAGCCTGTGATGTCACAGAATCACCAAATGCATTGGCTTGGAAGAGCCCTGGGAGATCATCGACTCCAACCTGTGCCCCATCCCCACCACAGCAACCAGGGCAGAGCCCTGAGTGCCACGCCCAGGCTTTCCTTGAGCACCTCCCCAATGGTGGCTCCACCCCCACCTGGCCAGCCCATTCCAATATCTAGTGACCCTTTCTGGGAAAAAGTTCTTTCTAATGCCCAACCCAAACGTCCCTTGGTGCAGCTCAAAGCCCCTGTTGGCATCTGCTCTCTCTTGTCCTTGCCCAGCTCTGACAAGGCTGGTGCTGCCTTGTCGGTCCCTTGCCTGAGGGCAGGAGAAGAGGCTGTGCCAGTGAGTGCTGCTCAACTGAGGCCATTCCAAGGGGCTGCTTTCCTTCTGCTTTGCAGATTTGCATTGAAGAAGAAAGCATCGGTTCAGCAAAGAAGGACTTACTGGGACAGACAATTTGTACAAGAATAAAGGTCAGTAAATAGGCCAGGAAAAAGACAAAGAATGGAAAAGAGAATGTGGATACAAAAATGCTGCTAGCAAGAATTTTCTTAGTATTTTCTAAGTCTGTGAGAGACTTTTCTCTCTCACAGAAGATAGCAGCAGAGTTCTATAAACAATGAAACCCAGGCAACCTTGAGAAGCCTTGTTTATAGTACCATAGAAAAATATTTTGACAATGGATGTTTTAGGATTTTAGCCAATCACACCAAGGGGTGGCTGATCCTTTATCCAGTTAGACTATGAAGAAAAAAAGGCTATAAAAGAGTTTGTAGAATAATTAAATCAATCAATCTTGCTGCATATTTATGCCTGCTGGCTCTTCTCTCCTCCTCCCTACGGCTGCAGGACACGATAATATTTTACGGCATTTAAGAAGAGAAGAGGATTCCTAAGTGTCTGAAGTACAGGGTTCTGGAAGAGCTTTTCAGTCAGCAGCACCTCGAGTTTTAAGATGGAGTTGGAGCAGTGCCTGAAGCTCCTCCCACACTTGGGGCACTCGCAGGGATTCCCTTACTGGTGCTTCTGCTGGTGTTTCCTCAAGGACGAGCTCCAGGAGAAGCTCTTCCCACACTCGGGACACTCTAAGGCCTCTCCCTGGTATGGATGTGCTGGTGGCTGGTGAGTTGGGAGCTCCACTTGAAGCTCTTCCCGCAGTCTGTGCAGCAGAAGGGCCTCTCCCCCGTGTGTGTTTGCTGATGTACAATGAGATAGGAGATCCACTGAAACATCTTCCCACACTCAGGACACTCAAAGGACCCTCCCCTGGCGTGCATCTCCTGGTGGCAGATCAGGCTGGAGCTGTGGCTGAAGCTCTTCCCACACTGCAAGCACTTGTAGGGCCGTTCCCCAGTGTGGATCCTCTGGTGGCAGGTCAGGCTGGAGCTGTGGCTGAAGCTCTTCCCACATTCCAAGCACTTGTAGGGCCATCCCCCTGTGTGTATCTGGTGGTGGATGAAGAGGCAGGAAGTGTGGCTGAAGCTCTTCCCACATTCCAAGCACTTGTAGGGCTTCTCCCAGTGTGCAGCTGCTCATGGACCACCAGGTTGGACCTCTGGATGAAGCAGAGGGGGGGCCTTTTCTCCTCAGAGCACCCTGGGCTGGCTTTGGAGCCCCTCCTTGTGGGGGATGCCTTTGGCTTTTCCTCCCCGTGTGATTCCTGTGCCGTTGAGCCACTCAAAGCAGCCTCTTCCACGAGGTTCTGCCACAGGGATTTGTCCTCCCTGGTCTCCATCTGCAGCTCAGTGCCTGAGGGAGCAAGGACAAGGAGAGGAAGGGACAGGGAGAGGAAGGAACAAGGAAGGAAGAAGGAAAGAACAAGGAGAGGAAGAAGGGTACAGAAGGAAGAAGGAGAGGAAGGGACAAGAAGAAAAAAGGGAGAATGAAGATGAAGGAACAAGGAAAAGGAAGGAAAAAGAAGAAAAAGAAACAAGAAGTAGAAGGAACAAGTAGAAAGAGGGCAAGGAAGGAAGGAAGCAAGCAAGGAAAAGGAACAAGGAGAAGAAAGACAAGGAGAGGTTGGGATTTGCCTCCGTGCCACAGGGAAGGGGAAGGAGATCCCCCCAGTCCGTCCCCGGCAGGACGGCGTCAGCAGCGGGGTTGTCCTGCAGCCAGGGGCGATGCTGGGCTGGGAGATGGAGCAGGAGAGAAGGGAAAGGGGCGGTGACTTCCTCCTCACCTGCCTGGGGCTCCCGGGGCATCTTCCTCACTGCCTCCTCCTCCTCCATTTGACCAAGGCTTGGGAATGAGAAGTCCTGTTTTGGGGGGAAAAACAAGGGGTGAGCGCATTGGTTTGGGGGTTCCTCTTGCCCAAGTCCATCTCTAGGAGTCACCACATATCTTGTGTCCATGAAAACCTCCAAAACATCAAGACTCAGAGGAAAATATCCCTCACTGCGGTTCCCCCTCTCTGGTCTCTCCACTATGGGATTCTGGGGGTCCCCCTTGTCCTGGATGCTGCGGGCCCTGCATATATTGAAGGTCCCTTCTCTGCAGGGTCTCTGCCTGCTCCAGACTTCCAGGGTATCCCAGGGGTGCCCCCTCTTTGGTCTCCCCACTTTGGGGTTCAGGGAGTCCCCCTTCTCTGGGCTGCTGAGGGTCCCATGGGTCCCCCTTCTCTGGGGCTGCACTAAGGGATGCCGAGGGTTTTGGGGTCCCAGGGGTCCCTCCTCCCCTGGCTCTCTGCTCTGGGGTGCCGGGGGTCCCCCCTCTGTGGGTCCCCTCTTTGGTGTCCCAGGGGTTCCCCCTCTCCAGGCTCATCCCTTCTCGGGGCTGCCCCTTCTCCAAGCTCACCCCACTCCCGGCTGCCGGGGTCCCCCCTCTCCAGGCCCCCATTTCAGGGTCCGGGAATCCCGGGGCTCCCCGCTTTTCTCTCTCCTCCCTCTCAAGGCTCCTCCCCTCCTCCCCCGCCGGTACCGGGCGATCGCCACGTGGCTCCCGGGACCCCGCACCCGCCACCCACCGCCGGGGCTCTGCCGGCAGCCGCCACCGCGACATCCCCAAAAAACACCTCCCGGGGACCCCGCAGTATCCACCCAAAGGGCATTTCGGGTCAGCTTTGGAGTCCTGCAAGATCCAAACATCGCTCCACCCTCCCCGTTCCGAAGAAAAGAATCAGGGAGCCCCAAAGTACTTCGGCTGAACTCCAAATATCCCTCCCCCCATCAAAAGAAACCCTCCCAGGACCGCCCACGATACCCGGAGCGAGGTCCCCCTTCCCGGTCACCTGCGGGATGCGGGGGCAGCGATGCTCCCGGCGCGAAGGGGCTGCAGATCCAGAGAGCGCTGGACGCACGCGGCGCCTCCTCTCGCTGCTCCCCTTCCCGCTCCCGCTCCTCCTCTGCCCCTCCTCTTCCTCCCGCTCCTCCTCCTCCTCCTCCGTCCCCCCGGCTGCTGGCGAGGAGCTCTCGGGTGAGCGGGGCGGGGACGGGACACGGTGGGAAAGGGGCGGGAGAGGGCGGATGAGGGGAGGTGGGACAGCGGGAAGGGGGTTCCCAGTGAGGGTCTCCCAGTTAACGCCAGGACCCCCAAATGCCGTCCCTGTCCTCCCAGCCCCTCCCGGCGCTGTGGGGGCCGGGCCGTGCCCCAGTGCCGGCTCCAGGGAGCCCGAGCGAGCCGCCTGCCCGGCATCGAAGCTCTGGGCGCGGAGCCGAACGGGCGCCGTGCAGGGAGTGTCTCTGCGCTGCGGGCTCTGTGCCTGAGCGCTGCCCCGCGCCGAGCCCCAGAGGCGCGGCTGCTCCGCTTCCTGCGCCGCTGCTCCCTGCGCAGGGGAGGCCGCGGAGCGCCGCGAGAGGGAGCGGCTGATGGAAGGGCTGCAAAGGCTGAGAAGGCTTTGGAGCGACTGGGGAGGCTGTGGGGGTGCTGAGGCTCTGGCGGGGCTGAGGGCACGCTGGAAGCGACTCAGTGTTGCCTTTGCTTCCTAGATCTCCGTCTGCTCGACGTTTCCAGTGAATCATTAAAAAGCCGGTGTTCACGGACAGAAACTCTCTAACTAATTAAAGTTAGAAAGTGGTGTGTTTATTACGCCGGCGGGCGGCACGGGAGTCGCCTCCTAGAGACGTGCCAGCCACTTACCCGGTTATTTGCCCTCTATTGATTTCACAAAGTGTTAGATATTAATCCTATACATATCTCCAGCACCTCCCATTCCCCGCTTCCTATTAAAATGCGGTTATTAGTCCTTTGCGCGTGCGCAATTCTTTTCTTGATTTGGGTCGGTGGTCTTGATTTGAGTCAGTGGTCTTGAAAGATGAAGTCAGGGATCTCTTCATCACCATGAACTTTCTACCTTCTATTGTGGGCAAGCCTCGGGAAGCCTTCTGGAGACGGTCCGTACCTCCTGCCTGTATTTGATCATGCAATCTAGGTGCTGGCTATAATTCTATCTGCTTCTTTTGTCCTTATGGCAGTTCATTTACTATAAGCAAAGTTGCAGACAGGTGCATAGTGGCGAATAGCACTGAACTTCTTGGCTAAATTTCTAACTCTTCGTTGACTTGTCTTTTGGTTCAATCAGTACAAATGGCTTCTGACTCCCAGCTAAAGTTTAACTTCATAATCTTGACTCACTGTTGGTCTTGCTTTTGTCTTTGTTATGATTTTATCTTTTGCATGAAATGCTTGTGCAGTGCCCCCGCTGTCCCTTGTGTCCCCTGGGCACCGACAGCCCCGGCCCTTGCCCTGCTCCCCCTCCCACGTTCCATCCCGGCTGGCGGAGCCTTGGAGCTGCCGTGGGGCTGCCCCGGGGGCTGCGGCCCGAGCCGGGGCCCCTTCCCAGTGCTCCCAGTCTGCCCATCCAGCCTGGAGCAGCCAGCGAGGGCTTCAGCTGGGGCGGCAGAGAGGCGCTGCTGGGGGGGTCCCACCTCCGCTTGGCTTGGGCTGTTCTTCCCAAGCTGGGGAAAAACGACTTTGGGAGTTTTCTGCCACAAATCTCTCCCCTCGTGCACTCAGCCAAAGGGGTTTGGGGCGGTTTTCCCTTTTTGGGGGAAATCAAAGTGATGCACTGATGCTCCCTCGGGCAGGGAGCAGCGGAGAGCTTTGCTTCTCTTCTCAGCTGAATCCCGGCTCGGGGGGATGCATGTGCCCCTTAATGTGCACCCCCACTTTGTATAATATCCGATATTCATGGCTCTGTGAAGTCTTTGTTCTTCTGGAAGTTCAGGAATTTCGCAGGAGCTTGGCTGAGCAGCAGTTCGTGTCAATTAGTAACATTTTCTGAAACTGATGGTTTCTTCCATTACTTCCTTCTCTCCAAGTCCCTGGCCCTATCTCCAATGGGATTCACAGCATCTGTTTGTAAAGACACGTTCATTTTTTTCCTTTTAATCCTCCTCTTCTTCTTTTCTGAGTACTTCTCTTTACAAACTTTAAAAATGCCTTAATCTGTTCTTCCTGGGCCTTCTTTGGTTTTGGGATTATTCTCAGTGACCTCATTCTGTGTCCTTTTGTAGCTGTTTCTGGGTCAGGAGGCCTGGCTGCCACCTGCATGCCCTTGATCCCCTGCTGAATGAGCTGCACTGAGCAAGGTGTGGTGCATGGTAAAAAGATGAGAGTTGCTGCAGCACCTGAGAGGAGAAACAGCATTGGTTTAACCCATGGTCTGCCAGGGAACCATGAAAACGTGTCCCATTCCCATCCTTTCCACATTTGGACAGGGACATGAGCTGCTTTCTTCTTTCCTTTGTTCTCTGTTTCACCACTTTTCCTTGGCCATCTCTTTGCCAAGAGCACTTTGAGTCATTTAATTTTCCACAACCTCCTGGTCCTTCTGCTGGAAGAGAATCTGATGCCATCCCAGGGTGAAATGTGGCGTTGCTCATGGGAGTGGATTGGTGGGTGAGAAGGTCAGGAGCTGGAGCTGTGTGCTTGGTTATGGTTTGGAGGACAGCTTGTAATCTAATGATGCATTGAAATGATCACTGGGTTCTCTGGCACCTGGTATGAATTTGTTTGGGTTCCCAGGGGCTGCTCCATGGTGTTGTAGGATTTGTTCTGGTGGCCGTTCATCTTTTCCCCATTTTTGGGCGCTCCCAGAAATGCCAGGGATGCATCAATTGGCTGCTTTTCTCTGATTAAATCATCACATCCTTGGATTCCCAAGTGATTTCGCTGACCTTGTGTCAGCAAAAGCAGCCCAGTGGTCAAACCCACCCTGTATAACACAGAGAGTGCCAGCAGATGTTGGAGTGGGGAGAGGGATGATTCCCCCCCGCTTTTGTGAGTGAAGTTCTCCCAACATTCTCCGTTTGCTGTTTTCCTTTGCAGCTTCAGGGATTTCTGTTGCAGAGTCAGAGATGCTCAGTGTGGGCTCTGCCTTTAGCGATGCAAATTCCGTCAGTGCAGGGAGGCAGAGCTTGGGGTGAGGGGCAGAGGGAATCAGCCCAATTCCTGTGGCAGGCAAGGAGAGCCTGGGACATTGTGCACACTTCCCGCAGCAGAGTTAATTTGCATTTCTAAAGCTCCTCTGCTGGCTGCCTGGAAGGAAGCTTCTCCTCCAGGGCAGCCATCAGGTGACTCACAAGTGGCCCCCAACAAGCAGCTTTCTTTTTTTTTTTAATTTTTTTTACTGTTGATGAGTTAAAGGGTCAGTTTTAAAGCACTTCCAATTTTGCAAAATGCAACCTAAAGGTGGACATCGAAAAACCCATTCCAAAATTCTGCCATCACTAACAGCCACGCACACATACACAAAAAACACCCCAAAGCAATAAAGATTTTTGCTGCTTCTTGTCCTAAGACTAAAAATTGACTCTCACACCCCTGGCCCAAACCCAGCTGACAATATCAAAGTAGGAGTATTAAGAAAAAAGCCTTCTAATGTTGTAATCTTATCAAAACTGCGGGAAGAACAAAAACTCCCCAACAACCTTTTTAGTGTTAGAGGATTAAGGCTGAAGAAAATGAATACAAAAGCTAAATTTTTAGCAATATAATATTGAACATTTATTAGTAGAACAAAGGCGAAACACAGCCTGGGGCGCTTGGCAATATTGCCAGAGGCGCCCTCCATTCATTTTACTGTGGACTGAAGTACTCTCCTGAACTGTTACATATTCATTAAGCCCAGAAAGGAATTTACACTTCACTCCCCTTTCCCCCTCTCGGGTTTCTGCCCCTTCCCCCAGCAGGACACCGCCTCAGTCCTCTGGATCGCTTCAGAACTGCAGACAGGCCCCCTCTCTCCGGTGCCTCCGCAGTCTCCAGCCTCATTTGCAGCTGCCAGTTCCCTTGGGCGGGGTGAGTTCTGATGAGGTAACAATCTTCCTGGGATGCTTGCGGTTTATCTTCTTTGTTTCTCTAAGATGTCTTGGTTCCTGGCTCTGTAGTTTCTCAGCTCAAAAGACATTTATTACCATGTGTTTATTAATAGATTTCTTAGCGTATTGCAACTATTTCGAAGTTACCATTTACCTTAATCTCGTTTCTACTTAACTACATTTTACCTTAACACTATTTCCACATAATCCATCATCACTTCTAAATGTTTGAATCACACATGCAAAAGACAACATTTATCATTCACTCATTTATCACACCCGGGTAAGGAATTCAAGCATGGATTCCCGGGGAGATAACTGAATATCTGCCCTGGGTCTGGCTCTTCTTCTTGCCAAAGCCAATGGCAGCAGCCGTACCCGTGGCATCTTGGTTTCTCTCAGCAGCTTCAGAAGGTGTTTCTTTATTTCCCCATTCATTCTTTCCACCCGACCCGAACTCTGGGGGTGCCAGGGCGTTTGGAGGTGCCACTGTGTTCCTAAAGCAGCCAGAACGGCCTGAAGGATCTTTCCTGTAAAATGAGTTCCCCTGTCTGTGTCTGTTGCTTCCACCATCCCATATCTTGGAATTGTTTGTTCCAAACATGCCTTAAGAACTGATGCAGGGATTGCTGAAGCAGTCGGAAATGCTTCTGCCCCGCTGTGAGCTGCCATGCTGTTAGCAGAAGATATTGAAGCCTTCCTGCTCAGGGCATTTCAGTGCCAGGCTCTTCCAAGCACCCCCAGCTCGGCCCTTTGAGCTGAGCATGCGGGCGCTGAGCTGCGCTTTGTCTCATTCCCTTTCCTTCAGAGCAGCGTGTCTTGTCACTCTTTTCCCTTCTGCTGCCCTTGCAGAGCCATCCCTAAACACCTTTTCTCCCTCAGGCCAGGGAATGTCTGGTAAATCTCTCCTAGCCCGGGTCTGGAGCTCTGTCACTTGACTGCAGCCATGGGTTTCTTGCCAGCCCCATGTCCAGGGCTGTTCAAACAGGAGGCTGGGTTCAACCCTTGCCCTGTGCTCAACTCTGAATCCTCCTGTTCCATCCAAGGAGTTTCATTGTGTAAGAGCCGAGCGCTGCTCATCCATTTAGAGGCTCCTTTGGTTAACAAAGCTTTAACTTGATGCCAGGCTGGAACAATCAAAGATTCTGCTGCTGTCAGTTTTCAGGCCTCAGTTCCCATTAAAGCCGGGGCTGCACAATTCAGCAGACAATGAGGCCACTCTCTGGCCACTGGGTTAAACATTTGAGCCCAGGAATTCCTTTGGCATGGCCCTGATGAACATCCCCATGCAATTCAAATGGTTTTTCCCTGTCTGGGAGGGCCAGGGCAGGAGGTTCAGTTAATCTGCTTTTGAAGCCTTGAAAATTGTGCTTTCCTTCTGGTGTCCATGATGGGGTTTCTTGGCTGGCAGGAGAGGAGTGTTGTAGGGAGAGATGCCTGGCTCCAGAAGCGCTGCCTTTAGCAGGGACTCAGTAAGAGGCTGTAGCCCCTTCCTTGCCTCCCTTGGAACAGGGTATTGCTTTTAGACACCACTTGTCCTGGTTGCTTCAGAGGAATTTGGAGAGGCTCCATATCTAATTTTCCCTATTTCCCTGGGGCTGCCCACACTTCTGGGTTCCCTTCAGCAGAGGCCTTCACAGACATTTGACACCAAGGTACAGCAGCATTAGCCTCTGTATCTCCTTTGACAATATGAATTTGCATTCCCACTTCAGCCACCAAATCCCTTCCCAGTAAATTACAATCATAATTAGGAGCAAACAGAAATTGATGCATTTCAAACCCATCTCCCACATCTACTGATAGTGGTTGAATAAAACACCCGTGCTCATCTTTCCCACTTATTGCCTGAATAATGAAAGAACTTCTTGACAATTTTCCCCCTTAGGTCTCAGATTCGGAGTGGATGGAGAGGCCCCTGTGTCCATCAGGAGCGGCCTCGTCTCGATCCAGACGCGCCCTGAATGTTCTCAAGGGCTCTGGTGCGGTGGGTCCCTGGTGTGCTGGGAGCTCTGAGAGCCCTGCCAATCCATGTCCATCAGGGCTGGACTTGCTCGTGCTGAGGGTGCTGCTGTCTGTGCTTGCAGTGTCCTTGTGGCCTGCAGCTGGAGCCCTGATTCCTTGCCAGGGGCTGTTTGGGTCGGCTCTGCCGTGCCGAGGAGGGCAATGCCTGTGCCAGGTGCTTGTGGCCGCCGCCGTCCCCTGGGTGCTGGGGCCCCCTTGGGCCCTGCGGTTCATCCCTGGGGGGCTGTAGAAACTCTGCCATGGCCTTTGCCTTCACCTTGGCCTTTTGCTCATCCCTTCTTGCATTCCCCTGCTGAGCCTTTCTGGCCAAGTGCTGCAGGGGCTTCTTGTGCCTCTCCTGCAGCCCCCTCAGTGCCTGTGGGTGCTCATCCTCTGACAGCTGCTGAGCTTTCTGCACAATCATTCGTTTCTCCAGTGACCCAGAGAAGATCGATGAAAGAAAATCCTGATCCTTCCACATCCCGCAGCCTCCTGGGGGCCGGGGGCCACTGCCGGCCCTGCCCGGGGGGTGTTGGGGTCAGGCAGTGCCCGGCGCTGAGCCCCGGCTGCCCCACAGCCCCGGCCCGGCCCCGCAGCTCCCCACAGGCCCCCAGCCCGTGCTGCCCTGTCCTGCTGCTCCCCACCACAGAGAAACACCCTGAAATCCTGAACTTCTTTGTTTTCCTGTCCTGGAAAACGGGGATACAAAAGATCTGGATCAGCTGGCAAAATCTGAGGATAAGACTGTGCTGAAAAGCATCCCAGTCCTCACTATTTTTCTCTTCCTCCTCTTTTCCATCTTCCTTTTCCTTTCTTACCACATAGATTCCTCCTGCTGCTGTTTGCCTTAACCATATTCCTGCACACTCCCTTCAACCAATCCTTTCCCAGCACACCAACACCATCCGTCCCCTGTTGCTGAGACTTCCCTTTTTACCCCTGCTGGGTGTCCATGTCCTTAATTAGCTCTGGGAGAATGTGCAAACTGCCTCCACATTGTCCCCTTTTGTATAGGACACGATGTCCATGGTTGTGTTCAGGGTTTGTTGTTGTTCTGGAAGTTGAGGAATTGAGCAGGAGCTTGGCTGAGCAGCAGTGTGTGTCAATCAGTAGCATTTTGTGGAGCTGATGGTTTCTGCTTGTGTCACTTGCTTGTGTCCAAGTCCGTGTGGCTGTGTCCGAGCAGATTGAGAGCATGTGTTTGTAGGGAGGCGTTGGTGTTGTTCCTTCGCTGGGGGTGCCCGGTTTTCGGGCCATCCCCCCTGGAGCAGGGTGTCCCCCCTTGGTGCAGGCGCGGCCCTCAGGCAGCGCTCAGCCAATCAGCAGGCGCGGCGCTGGTGACTCAGCAGTTGCCAGGCAGAGCCGCAGCGCCCGGCGCTCCCCAGCTGGAGCCCCCGTGTGGCCCGGCCTTGGCGCCCCCCGCGAGGGGAATTTGGGGAGGTGGGAGGGGGGGAGCGCCAAGGCCGGGCCGGCCCGTGCTGTGCTGGCAGAAGTGGCTGCGGCGGGGGCCGAGTGCGGCCAGGAGCGGCCGAGAGCCCAGCGCTGCCCCAGCCCGAGCTGCCGCAGCTGCATCCCTGCGGGTGCTGTGGGATCCGAGAGCTCTGGGGGGCAGAGCGAGCCAGGGGTGGGTGCTGGGCCTGGGGGGAGGAGGAGAAAGGCTGGAGGAGCAGGGCTGGAGACCAGAATGGTGAAAGGATGGACGTGGGAGCAGCAGGTGGGATTCTGCAGGAGAAGGAGTAGTGTGAGGAAGAGGAGTGTGAGGAAGAGTAGGTATAGAGGAGGTGGAGGAGAAGGAGCAGGAAGAGGAGGCACCGCAAGGTTCCAGCACTCGCTGTATCTGCAGCCTCCCCCCAGCCCCAGGAGCGTTGCCGCCCCATCCAGCAGGTGATCAGGGAGGGGGATCCACGATTTTCCCGGGGGTGAATCTCGGTGTTTCTGAGGTTTCTTGGTCTCCATGTTGGTGCTTTGGTTTTTTTGTGGGGGCTGAATGTTTATATTTTGGAGGGTGTTTTTTCTGAATCTTGATGTTTTGGGAGTTTTTGGGTCTTTGTCTTGATGTTTGTGGGACTTTTGGGCTGAATCTCTGTGTATTTGAGGTTTTTACAGACACAAGATGCCCGGTGATGGACTTGGGCAAGAAGAATCCCCAGCCTAAGGCACTCACCCCTTGTTTCTCCCCCCAAACCAGGATTTGTCATTCCC